>NC_089405.1:900000-1080000 GCF_020647795.1 Trichoderma atroviride | reverse complement strand
CTTATAAACTAAATCTTATAAAAAATTTATATTTTCTTATTTTAAACTCTTATAAGTTTAATATAATACTTTTTTTTCTTATAATAATTAGCTTTTTTTATCTTCTTAGTATTTAACTTATATTTTATTATTTTTATATTATAATTATAAAAAATATAATAAAGCTTATATAATTATATTAAATAACCTAATACTTTATTAAGCTTTTTTTATTACTTAACTAAAGCCTTTTTTATAAGCTTTTTTTAATACTTTAAATACTTTAGCTCCTTAGTAATATAATTAATTAAAAAATTAATAATAAAAAATAAAAATAAAAAAAAATACTTATAATTTAATATTAAAACTTATAAACTATTATAAAAATAACCTAAGTTATAATAATAAGTGTAATTATTAATACCTTTAACTATTATATAATAAATTTTCTTATTTAAGTATTATATATAAGGTATTACTTTAAAATTAAATAAATAAATAAAGTTTAATTAAAAATAATAATAAGTAATAAAATATAACTTTAATAGCGCTTTTAACTTTTTAATATAATTAAATATAATAATAATAATAAAAGAAAGTTACTTACTTAATATAACTAAGGGCTTAAACTTACTTATAAATAATAAGCTAAGGCCTTAGGAATAAGACTAATAGGAGGGGAGTATTATATTATAACCTAATAACTTATAGTTATAATAAATAAACTTATAAGATATATATAATAAAGAAACTATTAGCTAATATAGCTAATTAAAATTATATTTACTTTAAGAAAGTAAACACTAGTAAATAGATTTCTAATATAAAGAATATTTACTTTAAAAAAGTAAATATTAGTAAATAATAAAATATATATATACTTCTTATACTTACTTAAAGATAATTTTAAATAGCTAATTATTAATATAAAATTAAAATTATAATATGCTTTATATTTTTACTATCTAATAATATTATTTACTATTACTTATATTACTTATTAAGTTTTTTAATTACTTTATTAATATAAACCTAAAATTATTTACTAGGTTTATCCCTTAGGAATTTACCTTATATTAACTACCTAGTGTATAGTTTATTATATTATCTTTTAAGTCTTTAATAAAAATAACTCCCTTATAAAGCTAGTTCTTTAAGTATTAAAGCTTTTTTATTATATTTAGTTATAATAAGTGCCTTTATAATAATATTATTAAGTTAGTAAAACTAAACTCTCTCTTATAGTTAGTAGCTATTGCAAAGATTATAAAAAGGTTAAGGGCTAGCTTACTAAGTATTAGAAATAATAACTATTATAATAACTACTATTAAATAAAATTATTAATTTACTATAGGAGGTTAAGGTAATAATATTAATTAAGCTTAAAGCTATTATTAAAAAGCTTTATTATTATATTATAAAGCTATTATTAATATTTATTATCCTTATAGTAATATTAAATAATAACTAAATCTTATTATTAAATGCTAGGTTATTAATATTATATAATAAACTATACACTAGGTAGTTAATATAAGGTAAATTCCTAAGGGATAAACCTAGTAAATAATTCTAGGTTTATATTAGTAAAGTAATTAAGAAACTTAATAAGTAATATAAGTAATAGTAAATAATATTATTAAATAGTAAAAGTATAAAATATATTATAATTTTAATTTTATATTAATAATTAGCTATTTAAAATTATTTTTAAGTAAATATAAAAAGTATATATATATTTTATTATTTACTAATATTTACTTTTTTAAAGTAAATATTTTTTATATTAGAAATTTATTTACTAATATTTACTTTTTTAAAGTAAATATAATCTTAATTAGTTATATTAACTAATAGTTTCTTTATTATATATACCCTATAGGTTTATTTATTATAATTATAAGTTATTAAGTTATAATATAATACTCCTTTTTTATTAGTCTTATCCCTAAGGCCTTAGCTTATTATTTATAAGTAAGTCTAAGCCCTTAGTTATATTAAGTAAATAATTTTCTTTTATTATTATTATTATACTTAATTATATTAAAAAGTTAAAGGTGTTATTAAAATTATATTTTATTACTTATTATTATTTTTAATTAAACTTTATTTATTTATTTAATTTTAAAATAATACTTTATATATAATATTTAAATAAAAAAATTTATTATATAATAGTTAAAGGTATTAATAATTATATTTATTATTATAGCTTAAGTTATTTTTATAATAGTTTATAAGTTTTAATATTAAATTATAAGTGTTTTTTTTTTTTTTTTTTTATTACTAATTTTTTAATTAATTATATTACTAAAAAGCTAAAGTATTTAAAATATTAAAAAAAGCTTATAAAAAAGGCTTTAGTTAAATAATAAAAGAAGCTTAATAAAGTATTAGGTTATTTAATATAATTATATAAGCTTTATTATATTTTTTATAATTATAATATAAAAATAGTAAAATATAAGTTAAATACTAAGAAAATAAAAAAAGCTAATTATTATAAAAAAGAAAAGTATTATATTAAACTTATAAAAGTTTAAAATAAGAAAATATAGATTTTTTATAAGGTTTAGTTTATAAGTAGGATTAAGGTACTTAATTTTTCCTTTTTTTAAGTTAAACTTATTATTATTTTTATTTTTAAGAACTAATAATATTTTTATAGAATTATCTAGGTGTTTTTTTTAAGTTTTTATTCTAGGACTTATAAGTTTTTATTATTATTATAGCTTTTTTATTTAATAAGGTACTTTTTTTTTTTTATTATTTTATTTATTTATATATAAGTTAATTTTTTAATTTTATATTTTTTTTTAATATTTTAAATAATAATTTTATTTATAATTAGCTTACTTATTTTTTTATTTACTAATACTTTTTTAAGTAATAATATATAAAAGATAGCTATTTTAAGCTATATATTATTAAATAAGTTTAATTTATAGTTAATTTTATTAATTTTTTTTAAGATTTTAAAAGGTTTAAGTTTTTTAAAGTTTAATTTATTACTTAGCTTATTTATTTTAATATTTAGTAATTTTTTATTATATAAGTGTTATAATAGGTAAATTATATTTTCTTTTTAAAAGGTTAATTCCTTAATTTTTATATAATTTATATATTCTTTTAAGTGTTATTTAAAAAATTTAAGTTAAACTTTAAGTTTTTTTTATAATTAGATTATATTTTTTATAAAAATATATATATTATTTATATTTAGTTTATTATAAAATAGTTTATAAGCTTTTAATATAAACCTATAGTTAATATAAAATAATATAACTTTTATAATTTTTATTATAAAACTATTATATTATATTTATATAATTAGTAGTATTTTAATTTAGTTATTTTATTAAAGATTAATATAATATTATAAGTATATTTTAATAACTTAATTTATTTATTTTATTTATTTATTTATTTATAAGTAAAATATTATATTTAACTTATAATAAGTTTTAAGTTTAGCTATTAATTTTTACTAAAATTTAAATATAAAAGTATTTTTTTTATTTAATATAATTTTTTTTAATATTTTATATTTTATAAATATATATTTTATATAAAAATATATTAAGTTTTTTATTATATATGCTTTTTTTATATAGTAAAAAATATATTTACTTTAAGAGTTTATTTATAATAATAAAAATACTATTAAAGTGTTTTCTTATTAATAAATTTATTAACTTAAGTAAGTTAATAATATAATTAAATATAATAGTATATTAGTTTTTTTTTAAAATTAAGATTAGTTATAATATCTTATATAACTAATACCTTTTATTTTTTATTTTTTTATATATATTATATTTTTTAATAACTTTTAAAATTTTATTTTTTATTTTTAAAAATTTATAATAGTATATTATATAATTTTATATTATTTTAATATTATAATATACTATTATAATTATATTATAGTATAAGTCTTATATTACTTTAAGTTATAATTTTAATAATATTTAAATTTTTCTTTTTTATTTTAATAAACCTTTTTTAATAGTTACTTTTTTTTAAGAGTTTATTTAATTTTATATTTAATATATATTCCCTTATTTTATTAAAAATAAAATTATATTTTTTTATAATAAATAAAGTATTAATTTATATTTATTTATAATTACTATTATTATTTTTCCTTAATACTTAAGCTTTAATTTTTAAAATTTTTTTAAAATATTTTTTTTTTACTTAATATATTTACTTATTTATTAATAATACTATTAATATAAATAAGTTTATAATTAAAATTTAAAAGTATTTTAAAATATTATATTTATTATATAAAAAGTTTTTATATTTAAGTAAAGTATATAATATTATAATAATTTATATATACTTTAATTTTATATTTACTTTTTAAATAATAATATTTTTATTCTTTAAATACTTTAAAAATTATTATAAATTCTTTATTATAAATAAGATATTTTAATTTTAATTTATATAGTTTTTAAAAGAAAAATATTACTAAATAATTTTTTTTATTTTTATTTTTTTAAATTAGTACTTCTTTAATAATAAAGTTTAATAAGTTAATTTTAATTTTTAATAATTTATTAAAGTTATATATAATAAGTATAAGTTTACTAAGGAGTATATTTTTAAGTTATTTAAATATTATTTTTATTTTTAATTTATATATAAGTTTTTTATTTTTTAGTTTTTTTTTACTTTTTTTATTTTTTTTAAGTTAAGTAGTATTAGTAAGTAGCTTAGTAATTTTACTATAGTTTTTAATAAACCTTTAGTAATAGTTTATTAAGCTTAAGAAGCTTTATATTTTTTTTTAATTTTTAATAGTTTTTATTTTTAAATTACTTTAAGCTTATTAGGATTTATTTAAATTTATTTTAATAAAATTAAATATTCTAGGAATTTAACTTTTTAAATATAAAAGCTATATTTTTTAAGCTTTATTAATAAATTAGTATTTTATAATATTTATAATACCTTATAAATATATTTCTTATATTCTTTAAGGGTTTTTAAAAAAATAAAAATATTATTAAAGTATATAATTATAAAGTTATTAATATATATTTATAATATATAATTAATTATTTATTAAAAAATTACTAATATATTAATTAGCTTAAATAATATTATTAAGTATTTAAATAATTTATAATATATTTTAAATATTATTTTTTATTTATTTCTTTTATAAATATAAATTAAGTTATATACTTTCTTAAGATTTAAGATAGTAAATTAATTTATATTAGTTAATTAGTTTTAAATTTTTATAATTAATAGTAATAAAGTTTAATTTTTAATAATAATTTTATTTAGCTATTTATAATTAATAACTAATTTAAGTTTCTTATTTTTTTTTAATATAAATATAATAAGGTATTTAACTAGTAAGGTAAATAGCCTAATATATATTTTTTTTTAATTATTTTTATATTTATTTTTAAAGTATTTTAAGTTTTATTTTACTAAGGTTATAAATTAAAAAAAAATTTATTATTTTTTTATAAGGTTTATATAATAATCCTATTATAAGTAAAGTAATTATATTATTTTTAATATTAAATTAAATAATTTCTTATATTTCCTTTAGTATTATTAAAATACTTTTTAAAAAATATTTTTTAATTTTTTATTTTTCTTTTTTTCTTTTATTTTTAATAATACTTTATTTAAAGCTTATAGTTTTATTTTAACTTATATAATAACTTAGTTAATATATATTTATTTTCCTTTAACTTTTTTATAATTATATTATAATAATACTAGTAATTTTTTTATATTAAATTAGACTTTTTTCTTAGGTTTTTTTTTTTTTTTATATTTTTTTTATTTTATTATATAAAAGATTTTATTTTTTAGTTTAAAAGTGCATTTTTACCTTCCTTACCCTTTCTATAGCTTAATTATAGCTTTTAAATAATATTTTTTTTTTAAAGTATTTACTTTATTTTCTAATTAATTAATAAATTACTTTATTTTAATTATAAGTGTTTTAATATAATATTATAGGTATTAAGGCTTATAATATTATATTTAATATTCTTAAAATATCTAGTAATTATTAAAGGAAGGTAATTAATTTTATATTTAATAATTATTTTATATTTTAAATATATAATATTTAAAATATAAAATAATATTTTCTTAGTAATATTTAATAATTAAAGTTTAGCTATTAAATTAAAAGTAATAAGATTATAATTTATACTACTATTTATATAAATTATAATTAGTTATTAATTAATATATCCTTTAACTAATAATTTTTTATTATTATATTTAATTATATTAATTTAAATATTATTTAAATTAGTTTAATCCTTTATAATACTTTAATATTTTATATATTATTTATATTTTAAATTCTAGTTTTAATTTTAAATTATATAATAGTATTTTTTAATTAAGGCTTTATTTCCTTTTTTTACTATTAATATAAGTTTTAAGGTTATAGCCTTTTTATATTAACCTTTAGGTAGTTTAATAATACTAGTTTTTATTTTACTAGTATTTTAAGTAGTTTTATATATTATAATTAAGAAAATAATTTATTTAATATTTTAAATTTTATAAATAATAGTTTTATATTTTATATTAATTTTTAAGTTTATTAAGGGTATATATTTTATAATATAAAGTATTATATAATATTTAATTATTATTTTTATAATATTTATTAAATCTTAGGCTTTTTATATATTTATTATTTATTAAGTAATAGGATTTTAGTAAAATAATATATAATAGGTTATAGTTAATAAGATATTTTTATATTAAAGAATATTTCTTTAAGTATTATTATTATTTTTCTTATTAATAATATTCCTTAACTAAGATATTTAAAACTTTACTATAGTTATATTATAAGTCCTATAAGCTATAAATACTATATTTTTTATAATTATAATTAAAGTCTTAGGATTTATAAAGTTTATATTTATAAAGGTTTTTATATTTTATAAAAGAATATATATTTTTATTAGTTTTTTTATTTAAGAGTTCCTTATAATTATATTTTATTTATTTATATTTTTTATATTATTTTTTAAGATATTTTTAAGCTAGTTTATTTTTTTTTTTAAAAAGTTTATATATAGCTTTTATATTTTTATATTATTTACTTTTATAATTATATTAAAATTCTTTTATAAATTTATAATTAAGGTATTTTTAATATTTATAGTTTATATTTTAAAAATAATAAATATTATAATTATAAATATCTTATAATTTAAGGGTTTTAACCTTATATTTATATTATAGCTTATAAGCTTTATAATACTTATAGTTTTTATTTTAGTTTAAGTTTTTTATTTTACTTAAGACTTAGTTATAAAAATTAAAAATATTAATTTTTATTATTTTATAAGTTTTTATAATTTATATTTTTTTTAAATAATATTTTAATTTATTTTTATTACTTTTATATATAAGGCATAAGTTATTATAATAAGCTATTTAACTTAAGTAGTTATATAAGACTTTTATAATAGTATTTATTTAAATCTTATTTTTAATAATTTTAAATTTCTTTTTATTTTTTTTTATATAATAATAGCTTTTATTATAGTTTTTTTTATTATAAAATTTATAAGTTATTTTAAATTAGTAATTTACTTTCTTATAGCCTTTTTTACTATAAGTGTTATAGGTTTTATTAAACTTCCTATAGTTTAAGATATTAATATTTATTTTTCCTAGTTAAGGTTAATATTTTATAGTTTAGCTATTTTTTTTATTTTTTTATTTTTACTTTTTTTCTTATTATTAATTATTAATTATAATAGCTTTTTAAGTAAATATAGTAAATATAGTTTTTTATTAGTTAATTTTATAGATTTTATTTTTTACTTTTAACTTTAAATTATAATAATATATTTTTTTTTTAATTCCTTAGTTTAGTTAACTTTATTAAGTAATTAAATAAAGGTTAAAATATATTTATAATATAATCCTTTTTATTTAAGGTTTTAAAGTTTCTTTTTTTACTTCTTAAGCTTTATTAATAATTTTAAAGGATTTTTTTAATTATTTTTTAAGGTTTTTATAACCCTTAAAAACTTCTTTTATAAATTTACTTTATTAAGCTAAATTATTTTTCTTATTTTTAAAAAGTGTTTTAAACTAATTAGCTATTATATTTTTAATATATATTCTTATATATTAGATTTTTTTTTTAAATTATCTTTTAAAAATATTTTTAAATAATAATACTTAAAGTAGGTTTATAATTTATTAAGAAACTAGTAAAGTTTAATAGTGTTTTTATTAAACTTTTTTAATTATTTAATTTTTAAGACTTTTTTTAGTTTTAGTTTATTATTTATAAAAATAGCTAGTGCTATTATAGGTGCTATAATAAGTGCTACCTAAGGGTTTACCCTTAGTAAATTATTAAGTTATTACTATAAATTATTAATAGTTTATATATATTAAGTAATAGTTTATTAGTTTATAAGGTATTATATATATAAGTTTTAGATTATATATTTTATATTTTTTATATAAGTTTTAGTATTTTATTTTTATTACTTATATTATTTATATTTTTATTTAAGAGCTTTTATTAAAATATTTTACTAGTTATAAGCTATTTTTACTAATATATTTTTAAATTTAATAATATTATTTAACTAGTAATTACTTAAAGCTTAGCTTTTATAATTAGTATTATATTTTAGGATATTAAAAATTAATATTTATATTCTTTAATTTTATATTACTTATAAAATCTAGTAACTATTTAAATAAAAGTTATTAATATATAATAAATTATACACTAAGTAGTTAATATAAGATAAATTCCTAAGAGATAAACCTAATAAATAATTCTAGGTTTATATTAGTAAAGTAGTTAAGAAACTTAATAAGTAATATAAGTAATAATAAATAATATTACTAGATAGTAAAAGTGTAAAGTATATTATAATTTTAATTTTATATTAATAATTAGTTATTTAAAATTATTTTTAAGTAAGTATAAAAAGTATATATATATTTTATTATTTACTAATATTTACTTTTTTAAAGTAAATATTTTTTATATTAGGAATTTATTTATTAATATTTACTTTCTTAAAGTAAATATAATCCTAATTAGCTATGTTAGCTAATAGTTTCTTTATTATATATACCCTGTAGGTTTATTTATTATAACCATAAGTTATTAGGTTATAACAGATAGCTAGTTATAAATAGCTTTAATTTTAATTATTAAATTTATTAATTAATTAATAAGTTTATTAATTAATTAATTATATTATAAATTTTAAATTAATTAATTAATTCTGGGGACTAGAATTAACTTGATTAACTTAACAGCAGCGCTAGAGACACCCCTCAAGAAAAATCGACTATCTGGCGCGGCTACGGTTCTCCCTCCCCCTTTTCTTTTTCCCTAGAACTTTCTTCTGTTAAAGAACCACACTAATAAGAGAACCCTTTTGGTGGCTGGTGGCGTTCTTGGATAAAACTCAGATGCAGCATGAAAGTTTAAGAATAAAGTGGCGGCAATACGGGCCTCCCCTTAAGTATATAAGTGCCTATATCTCTCCCCAATAGCGGAGGCATTTTATTTCACATAGTACATCGCTTCAACTTTGATTTCTATATCTATATAAAAACCACAGCACACGGCCCATCTTCAAAATTGCCTCTCTAGCCAATAAGAACATCATGGCTATACTTAGTCTCGTTTATTCCGGTGCGACTCATGTTCTACTAATTGCCAGTACCATAATGTGGGCAGGGATTCAGCGAAAAGTCATTCTGCACTTAAAAGCAGCATTGGCTAGAATGTGCCGGAAATTCCACCCTCAAAAATACGAACCTTCGAACCGCAGTTTGACAGAAGTTGATCACAGCGAGATCAGCGAAGGAGCCTTATATCTCGCCTTCTACTGGTTACTGCACTTGAGCATGTATTTTTCTTTTGTCAAAGGTGGTTCATCTATTGAGTCACAATCCATACAAGCGACAATTATCAGCCTGGTTCCGCTTGTTATCCCCTATAAGTTCTATCTCAAATGGCCTGTTATATCAAGGGGACTTCTCATGTGCTGGGCTCAGCTCTGGCTTCAAGGCATACATGTGTGGCTGATAGGTATGGTGCCCCCCTCTCGTCTGCGTGATAGATTTTGAGCTAATATGTAAACTCTCCCCCAAGTCACTATCGTTAGTACTTTCAGTATGTTATGCTTTTTCACATATATGGCGTATGCCCTCTGGATTGTTACCGGCAAATTTGAGGGAGCAGAACTCCGAAGTCGGCAATATTCTAGCTTTTCGGAAATAGGAAATCTGGAGTTCCAATATCAGCAAATTTTGATGTTTTATGAAGAGGTTAATCCAGAGTCCCGGAATCGAAAATATTCTAGTTTTCTCGAAGAACTCAACTCGGAGTCAGCATGTTATCTTAGGAAAATTATACCCAAGGTCTGGGAGAAATTATTCTGGGGTCAAGGCATAGAACACTCCTTCTAGGCGGGCTGTGTTAATTAGAAGAAAAGTGAAATATAACAAGATGGGTTTGATATTAGTTTGAAATTTTATGTACGCAAGCATTAATAAGCCTAAAATGTGATTAAGGCTAGGTACTCCTTCACTGCTATATACCTTGCAGTACCAATGTTCCAATCTCTCTTCCTCTTTCCTTACAATCCTACCAGTGTCAATGGTGCTGGGTCAAGATCTATCACTGGCAATAGTGAAAATCGTTCGCCATGATATTTTATAGGCGAAAAGTGAACAGAAATTCAGGTTCTATACTCGTTATAGTAAAGTCAAACGCGCGACGCTCAACTTTAATGCGGTTTCGTTTAGTCAGAGGGTAAATGATGTGAAGGACGGTAGCCAGCGCGACTATTACAGTCTTGCCAAGAACCTTTTTCTTTTTTTTCTTACCATATTAGTATTAAATATTATTTGACATAAGTAAATGAAGTATAGCTGTTGGATACCAGCTGGATAATTGTCATTAAGGGTCTTCCAAGAAGACCTCAAGAGAGTTAATAGATTAACATTTAGCTCTGAATAAAAATGCTAGTAGAGACTTGAACTTTCCTAATCTATAGCGGGTACTATAATTCTGTACAGGATCTGTATTTTTTCATGCGATGTATGTAGCATGTGTGTATACACCCATCTTATTCTAGGAGCTCCCAAACATCTGAATAACGCTGGTAACCTTTGAGGGTATGCTGGATGCCCAGTTTGGCTATTCATGCGCCCTGAGCAGATCGAAGAAGATGAGCCTGATATTTATCAAGAAGTGGAGCATTGGGATAGAGTAGCATCTATAGGCAATGCTCGTGTTATTGGGGCTATTACAAATACACAACTATTGAGAGAAAAGGACGTTAAAATTAAGTTTTAATACCCAGATGTCCATGATAGGTTGCTAGAGTAAGACAATCAAAAGTGGCCCCGGTGGCCTCAGCTTCCTGCTCAAAACTTGGGTTCGCCCTATTGTGTCTATTTAGATGTTACGTGTCCAGATGAACTGTATTAAAGAAGGCGCGGACCAAGGTATTCAAGGGCCAGCTGTTCCTCTCTTCCTCTTCCTCTTCCTCTTCCTCTTCCTCTTCCTCTTCCTCTTCCTCTTCCTCTTCCTCTTCCTCTTCCTCTTCCTCTTCCTCTTCCTCTTCCTCTTCCTCTTCCTCTTCTTCTTCCTCTTCCTGTTCCTGGTCTATCACTCCTATATTATTCTCAGCCCTTATGCCCAGGTCTGATCGCGGACTTGTATAGTCAGCCACCGCGTTCCTTATGAAACGATACGTTTCCCGCTCATAGCGCCACTTATTCTGCTGTAGCTGGGTCCGCGTTCTCTTTCGGTCCTCTGAGGTGGAAGAGCCTTCCAAAATTGGATGGGCCATGGGCATAGGGCCCTTGTTTAGAGGAGCGTTGAAGGCACTCGTGTCGCCTGTTATCCGAATCCGGGCTATTTCGTGATTGATAATGGTTCTCAAATGCCATTGCGACCTACCCGGCATTGCCCAGTTGGGTTTTGTTTTTTCAACAATCTCGAGTGTCCATTCGATAGCCTTTTGTTCAGGCTTTGTTACTACGTCTTGTTCACTTATCCGAGACGGAAAAAAGGTCATTGGCCGCCGATAGTCGTTGAGCATTTTCGTAGTTTTGTCGATACCAATGCCTTTCGAAGACGAAAACGCCATTGGCCATCGACCATCATTAAGCCATTTCCCAAACTTGTCGATACGAAAGCCTTTCCGAGATGAAGAAGAGGAGATTGGCTGCTCATCGTCCAAATCCATATCCATAGAATCGTCCAATTCTATTTTCATAAAATCGTCCACGTCCATTCCCATAATTCTACAGATGCCAAGGACAGTCCCGGCCAGAATTTTTCCAATAGGGACAGCAGACAGTTCGTTATCTTTCCAGATGGAGTCGTCAAGATAAGGAATGATCTGAGCATGCAATCTGATGGTAGTAACGCTCCCAGGAAATCTTCTTTGGGAGTAGGGTATATCCTTGACTATGGCATTCGTAAGCTTTTCAAGAAGCTTCTTCTTCTCCTTCCTGACATCGGGAAATGTAGGCAGCTCCTCATCTCTCATTGTGCCGATCTCATCCAGATTTGAAGTATTGCTTTCGGGTAAAGTCTCGTAAGCAACATCGTTAAGATTCCAGGCAAAGTCTGGAGGCGGAACCTCATCCATGCATAAAGTATTGTTTTCAAGGGGCTCTTCGTAGGCGACATCGCCGGTGTCCCAGGCGAATTCCGGACGCAGAGTCTCTTCCAGACTTGAAGTATCGCTTTCAGTGAGTCCCTCATGCGGGAAATCATCGATATCCCAGGCAAAGTCTGGAGGCGGAGCCTCTTCCAGATTTGAACTATTGCTCTCAGGGAGCTCTTCATGAGCGAAATCATTGGTTTCCCAAGAAAAATCTGGCGGCGGAGCCTCATCTAGGCATGAAGCATTTGCCTCGGAAAGCTCCACGTGGGCGACATTGTCGGTGTCACAAGAAAACTCCGGAGGTAGAGCTTCATCTGTATATGTGCAATGTGGAAGAAACCCAAAATTGGCTGACTCTGAGAACAGGTAATCTTCTGAATTTGGTTTCCGATCGCCCTGTAAGATTCTGAGTGCGACGATGCTTTGAGTAGTCCCGATAATAGAAGCCAGATTTTCCGGATCCCTTCCATTAAAGTTTTGGATGGAATGGGAGCCTCCTCTCTGGAGCAGATTCCTTAATATTACGTATCTTCCCATGCGAACAGCGACATGAACCGGGGTGTTTCCTCTGTTGTCTTGCGCGTTGATTGGCGCACCGGCTTCCAGAAGTGCCATGACCACTTCGATAGAGCCATTGATTATGGCGCAGTGAAGGGGGGTACCGTACTTGTTGTTCCTCAAATCTAGAGGCTGGTTGTGTTTCAGAAGACCGCGGACAAGGTCCAGCTCTCCTCGCAGGCATGCCCTGTGGAGAGTGTTCATGCCATACTTATCAGTATGAATAACGGCGCTGCCTTTGTTGACAAGAAGTTCAAGATTGGCCTCAGATGCGCAGCAATGTAACGCAGTTCTCCCCAGATTGTCCTCAACTTCGAGCAAACCGATCCGCTGCTCCAATATCCACCTCGTCGCGCGGCTGGAAGGCCCTGTGACGGCGAGATGTAGTAGAGTCATGCCGAGATGATCGCGAGATGGTTTTGTTTGGGGGTTGAGATCTTTGGTGTGTTCATTGATTAATTGCAATATGGACAAGGCTTCAGGAACGTCTCGTCTAGCTGCGAGCTGCGCTGCTAGATGAATCGGAAGATTAAACACGGTTGGGTCCTCTGCTGAGGCCAGTTGACGTGACGCAAGCTTGGGCTCAGCACGCAAAAGCGCAGCAACCACGTCATAGTCCTGGAAGTCAATGGCCTGCGTGAGTGCTGTCATGCCGCTCAGAAGAACCGTCTGGAGACTCTGGACCTTGCGAATGATGGCAACAGTTTTGTCGAGCTCCGCTTGTCGCTGAGCGCCATGCATAGCAAGACGCTCTAGTGATGTCGAGAAAGGCAGAGCACATGCTAAAGGGCAAATGGCTGTCAGGGACTCTTTCGGCACTAACGATATCAGATAAAGAAGGATCTCGCTGCAGTGATATTTGGCTGCCATATGAAGTGCTGTCCATTGTACTCTCAGATCTCCGGCCGGAAAGTCCTCTTTGCGGTAAATGTAAGATAAAGGATCCGCACCGAGGATTATCAAAGCCTTAACTGCAGGTAGACTGTTGACTGAGATTGCGGCCCCTAATGGGGTCCCAAGTAATTGTAGGGGCCATTGATCGTGAGCCTTCCTCGGGCATGAAAATGGTAAGTCTGAGTGAAGAGGGACTTGCCCCGCAAACTTAGACTTCAACATCTTCGCCATGGCTTCTGGGTTCTCCAGCATGAAGAACCAATGGAACATTGTGGACCCATCGATGGTCGAAGAGTTCGGATCTTCCTGTTGAGAGAGGAGAGATTCGAGCATTTTTGAGTCACCGTCAATGCAAGCCTGTATCACAGGGGGCAGACTATGAGGTGAAATAGTTGACCGAAGAAGTTTCGAGATCTTTGTCGTGTAGGGTTCTGACAGCCCCGTAGAGTCCAGGTTCATCAGCGTAGCAAAAGCTACCGCGACCGGGTGCCCTTCTTCTTGGGCTATTTTCGCATATTGGCTTGCGGATGCCGGACTCCGTGGCGTACCGAAGCCGACATGGTGGCAGAGAGCAATTTGCCATGAAACCAAAGAGTTGTCCTTGGCATTCTTGTTGGCGTGTGTGCGCTTGAGCGCCTGAAATATCTGCTCTTCGTGTCTCCAGGGAATTTCACGGCCATTTTCAGACCGAAACATCTGCCACATGTTAGTCCCTCTCACAAATTGTATATATATATAGTTATCGTACTTCAAACGTAGGAGATGGGCTTTCGAGGTGAAGCGCAAGTCCTGACTCGAGACCACTTATACCAGTATCACTTGCATGTTTGTTAGCCAAATTTATCATTAACCACAATAAAGTCGACTTAAGAACACTCACTTCCATTCTGTTAGTAACGGGAGGTCTTCCAGGTTGGTAATTCGCTTTGTGGGATCTTCTTGAAGGGTGTAACACAAGGTTGCGCGAATCAGCACATATTCTGGCTTTCCAGGCACTGATGCCATGGCATATCGCCTCACATCAGCCGGATTTAATCTCTGCTCCGACATCCGCGCTTCTACCTCGGGCCATCTCCTCCTGCTGTAGGAGAGGTGATCTTCTCCCAGGAGGAAGAGCTCCCAGACAAGCACGCCGAACGCCCAGATATCGCACTGTGGCATGGCGTCTCGGTCGATAGGAAGGTATCTTGCTCATGAACCTCTGGCGCGTTGTATCTGTCCACCGGTTAGCGTATGGCAAACCATAAAGAAGGACCAGAGCCTGTACATGAACGTTCCTACATATCTCATTGTGCCACCGTGCTTGCTGGACTTGTCGTTCAAAACCAGGGCATGACCGAAATCGGTCAGTTTTGCGAGGGCCCCAGCAGGCCGATCCCAGGAGTGGAACACAAGGACATTGTCGAGCTTGACATCACCATGGACAATACCGCATGTGTGAAGAGCAGAGAGGGCTGAGGCCACGTCGCCGGCAAGAATCTGCAAATCCCGTCGCGGGATTGGCGGCGACGTGGAATTTATATATTGCCGTAGCGTTCCTTTCGGGGCATACTGGACGAGGATGTAAGGCATGACTTGGCCGCCGTTCATGTTCCAGCCGTATCCGAAGACAGAAGGAAAGTTGGGGTGATTCTGTAAGGGTCTGTGTCTCAAGATCTGAAGCTCCAAAATTACTGCGCGCAGCCGCCGGTGAGATGGCTGGTCGTCCAATGCAGAGTTTGTCTTCAGGTGTTTGACGGCGAGGACTTGATTCGCCACGACGCAGCGTTCGACGAAGTAGGTCGCGCCCTCGCCTACCTTCTCCTCCCTAGCAATCTCTTCATAGCGGTATCGACGAACACCAAGAGCATTGACGGCCCGGATGACATCATCAAGGCCATGAAGAAAGTGGGTTTCCTGCTCAGAAAACTTGGCGCAAGTCAGGCTGGATATGTTTGTCCGAAGTAGAAATGTATTCCAGCTGAAAGTTGATGCGACCGACGCAGCCTCATCCTGGCTCGGGCAGCATTAAGTCAGTAATGAACTAAGCCTCTTGAGATGATTCTTACTTTGCCACAGACTACACAGTCTCTATTGTCGTCTGCCATTCTCGTAAATGCGTCACTTTCAATACAACATTCAGAAAATATGGGCTATGGAAGGGGAAATTGAAGCTGAGCATAACGACTGTTAACCAGCTCTAGTGACAGCATGGCTCATTTGAAATCACAGGACGCTATTTGCCGCTGTCTGGCCACATACTTTACCTAAGGCATACATGCATACATACAGTCGTGTCGGAAGATGTTTGGCCAGCCTCGCCATGGAAACTCTCATTGCATGTACCCCGCCTCGACAGCGGAGCCCTGCCCAGGCTCATGTATATTATAGAACATCATCAGTCTCTGCAGCAGAACAAGATTCCCCCAAAAAATTCATATTTTGATAATTAGGGGGGCAGAGAAACCATGGATCCTCTCGCTATTGCCGGCTTGACCGTCTCAGTTCTGGACCGACTATGGAAAGTGGGAGAAGCAACCGCGGAACTGGTCGCAAACTATCGAGATTTTGATGAGGCGAGCCTTATCCAAACAGCGCATCAAGAAAGCCTAGCTAACGCTTGAACAGGATAGCAAGGCACTAGAGACCAAGATCAAGGACGAAAACAATAGAAATCGAGCATTGAAGATGCTCTTGTTTGAGCCATCAAGCGTGCGTCCAACTAATCATCTGCTTGCTCTGGTGTGTGCTCACATTTCGCAGATCTACGGAGGAAAGTCATTATTCGAGCAGTTTGACGCTGATGTCCAGGACCAGATACGTATCTTCCTGGAAGAGGCAGTAGTGGTTTTGGATCAAGCATACCAGCTCCTATATCAATGGCAGCAGACGGCGGCAGAGGGCAAGGATTCCAAGATACCTGAGAAACCACCAAACAAAATATTCTCCAGCTTTAAGTTGAAGCGGAAGCCTCTAATAGCCTCTAGGCCCGCTTCTCCAGCTCCAAGTGATGAGTCCTCTAAATACCCTAGGCCGTTGCAACGACTGTGGTGGTCATTTCGCGATAAGAAGCGGCTTGAGTCCATTGTTCGAAATTTTGGCGAACTGAATAGCCGGATACATGAGAACATCAAGCTCTGGTGACTTGGGACTGCAATAGGGGTGGACCTGCAGCATCTCCGACGGCTTGAGAATGACCATAATTCTCGGGCCCTGGGCTTCAACATTGATGCCAGGCTCCAGATCGCGGCATCACAGGTTCAGGATATGTCTCAGAGCCTCGAGATCAAGGATGTTGAGCTCTATCAACGGCTCAAGGATGTGAAGAGCGTGGAGGATCGATTTGGAGTCCTGGAATGGAGAAACAAGCCAATGCTTGTAGAATATCGTCCTTACCAGACAGGGTCCCCTGTTGCGGTCGAGATGAGCAGCAGGACTCGGTATCTCGTGAATAATTTGGCTAATCTATTACACCAGCCTAAAGAAATGGGTTTCCGAACGCCATACTGCGAGGGCTGGGTCTCCCAAATGCAGCACAACCGTGTGGCCTTTATGTTTGTTATCCCTGATGCGGTCGAACCCACCCCTGTGAGCTTGCTGAGCCTCTTGTCCAGCGAGTCTCCGCCTCCAACGCTCGGCCAGAAATTTTGGCTTGCGGCCAGGCTCTCCAGGTGTATATCCCAACTGCAGCTTGTTAAATGGGTATGTGTCCTACATCAACTAGATGATGCTCTAGACGGCTAATTATCGAAAAGGTCCACGAGAGTTTCAGAAGCGAAAACGTCCTTTTCTTCTTAAAGAGTGGTTGTGGGGAGAAGAACGCTATATCCATATCTCAAGTCGATTTAGCAGAGCCCTGGGTTCTAGGCTTCGAATTCAGTCGCCCCGAGACGTACTTCACTGCAGGACTTGGAGACACATGCCTGGCCCGAGACATCTACCGCCATCCGGACCGCCAACAGAACCCCACGCAGCCATTCACCAAGCTACATGACATCTACGCCATGGGCGTTGTGCTTCTTGAGATAGGTGCGTGCCCTTTTCTAATCCAATGAGCCTGGACTAATCTCTGGCAGGTCTCTGGCAGCCAGCCTTGGCGCTCAAGAAGTCTGGCTTTGCTCGTGTACAGACGAAGACAATCACAGAGATTCTCATCCGTCATGCAGAAAAGCGGTTGGGAGCTAAGATGGGCGAAAAGTACCAGGCCGTCGTTCTTGCTTGCTTAAGAGGCAATTTCCAATGTTCTGATGATACGAAGGAAGACTTAAAACTACAGGAAGCCTTCCGATCGCAGGTTGTTGATGTTTTAGAAAAGATTGCAGCCTGCATGTAATACGCTAGACCACTAACTAGGTGCCCATTTTGAAATGAAAGGACCAAAACCAATGTTACAATAGAATGAAGGAGTTATTATTCAGCACCCCAGTCTCGTTTGCCAACACCCCAGCCGTGGTAATGCCACGAATCTCTAGCTATTCTACTGCTTCTACTGCTTCTAAGTGTATATAACAGTTTCATATATAGGTAGACTAATAGCCTTGAAGCCATAGTTGGGGTGCTGAATAATAGTTAGGTAGAATTATCTGTGTGGGTGTATTATAATAAGGGGTCATTAGCGCCACTTATATAACTGATTCACCACTGGGCCGTAAAAGAACACTTGTCCAACATCACAGCCTGGAAAGAAGAGGTGAAATCTGACCTTACACAACTGATCACAATGGACCCAATGAATGTCAACATCCCAGAAATGACCTCAAGCTACCCGGCCGCAGACGTCTGGAGAGAAATGGCATCGTATGCTTGACAGGTCAAGCTTGAATGTAAAAGCGTTGTTCGACATGGTGATGTCAGTCAAGTTTGTCAGGATGGTTGATTACCGGATTGATGTATGGAGACTTTTGGATATGGTGTATTTTTGATGTGCAAGATCAAGAAAATCGTAGGGGCCAAAAATTCGAGCAACGGGCGTTGTAGCGCCGGGCTCATAACCTGTTGAAAGGAACGTGAGATGAATGTTGATTGTTCTATCTAGAAACTAGAATGCAGTCTGGTAATAGAACTAGAACTAAGTAACATGTAGTGACGTCATGTCAACGTTGTCACGTTGACCCGGTGACTCCGGTGGCAGTTTCCATCAACAAAAGATACTGGAGATGATGAATGGACGCGCGATCTGGCGAAGATCAAAATAATCATGGACGACAATGAGCGTCACAATGGAAACCAAACGTCGGGAAGAGACATCGACAATCTTACCGCAAAAGTGGACCAAATCTTTGACATGATTGGAAAACGCGACACCAACATCAACCAGACCATCCAAGCCAATCAAAAGGAGCTTGCTACGAAAATAGACACTGTTGTTGACATTACCACCACGCTTGGAGAAAGCATTGATGGAACCATTGAGGCAACCGGGACTAGACTTGGACAGGTTCTGAATGTTGCACACAAAGACCTAGCTACCAAGATAGGCGAGCTCACTTAGATATGCCTTTAGCATTAGCTTTTGTTTCGTCTCTCACAATTGCTTGGGGCAATACTCTTTGAGTCTGGCTATTTTATATTAGCTATTTGTAGTCACTGCTATGAACTAGTGTGCCTAGGTAGGTTAGTACTCTATACTAGATGCATATATAGGGCAAACTATGTCCTGAACCTAATACATACGACCATAGGTAGTGGAAAACTCGGGGTCCCATCAAGCACTTCTCTTGAGTGCAATGTCTTCCACCTTTTGCACCTAGTAGCTCTAAATCTAAAAGAGCATCAACCGGCATCTCATTATCGCTTGGCACGGACGTGCCCAGGATGTAAAAGACGGCAATCCGCGAGAAAGTCTACTTCACAGCTCTGGGAATGTTCTTCCTTTCGGATTCAGTGTATCGCCAAATGTCATTTCAACGACCTCCACCCCAGTATATTCGAAGCAGGTCTGTGATCAGAAGCTTACATAGACCAAGCCAGAACTCTGTTTCGCCGAACTCGAAACGTGCAGAGGCTGTCATTCCCCTTGCGGTGCAAAGTATGGCCTGGTTGGGATGTCAAGAGCTAAAAATTGTTTCTTAGTCATCGATGTGCCATTTGGGAGGTCTTTTCTAAGCACTTTAGAATGGTTTTTATAATCGAGCAGTGCTGATAGTGGCCGTTACATTGCTACGAGTCCATAACTGTCTTCACAACGGTCGAACATTTTGAGCAATAAGTTAATAATATAATATGCAATCGTTTCCTGATTATTCTTATATCTAGATAATACAAATATTCATGTCAATCCCCCCTTCATTGTGATTTGGGTGCAATAGCTCTCCCTTGGCGTTGGTGGTACAATACATATGCAAAATATACTGCAGCAATCGTTCCAATAACGAAGATGTTTCCTGCCATAATTAGTTTAATTCTAGCAACCAGAATTTGGACCTTACCTATGATAAAGCCAATAAATCCTTCAGCGACATTGAAGAGGTTTCTGAAAATTCCCACAACCAATCCCAGGGCTGACTCGACCGCGCCAAATGCAGTGGAGAAAACTCCTTTGAAAATCTCAACGATCGAGGCGATCAAGTTAGAGAAACCTTTGATGATGTCCGACATGTTGTAGTATTAAACGTTTCGGGGTTGTTGGATAGTTAATAATAGGTAGTATTGTACGTGTAGTAGGTACGTAAGATACTTAGTGTGTAAAATATGGGATCAGATACAAGAACACATTCTTCGAAATAAACGATGGTTGGACTCATTATATTACCTGGTCAATCCCAAGCGGCTACATCGACTACATCATAGCCTTTCCATATGCTCATGGATGTGTTACTGGCCAATGCTTATGACGTCAATTGTACGTGCGTTGCCTCGTCTTGACTTCCAACTTTTAGGTAGCTGTGGTAGCGTAGTTTAAACCCTCACAGGGTCAAGCCGATCTAATTGTCGTCACCAATTAATTATACGGCTGTTGCTCATCAGATCATCTTCATTGGATCGAAACTCGTTCGGAGCATTTGTTCACCCTCTTATACGCTGCCAATATTGTATCATGTCAGCCTTGTTGGATCCGCTGCTGTACAGCTAGCGCGCATACGGCACCACTGTCCAAGAATGACGTTATGCATTTATAGAAATGATGACGGCTCCGAGAATTGCAATTTAGTTCCCGAAGTTTAGATCAGACCTCCAGTAATGGAATAATGAGTCCTGCTGCTGTCAGACTTGACGGCGTCGCGATGATTTACCGTGGAAAAATAAATTCCAGCTGGTTGCGAACCCGAACGGAGAGTCGTGTTAGCATTTATGTCTCTGCGCTGCTATACGCCAGGTCTCCCATGCGGCTAGCATATCCTCCAAAACCCTTGTTCATGGGCTACGGGGAGAAATGCAGCCATTTCTCCGAGTCCAGCCATAATAAAGACGGCGCCTACCATGAGGTATGCGATGAGAAGACTCCAGTCCTCGGGTCGCCCTCCGATAGGGCTGTTCCTGAGCTGATAACGAACCCTGTGCCGGTTGCACAAGCAATCAATAGAGAACACTAAAACTTGGTGGGGTTTGAACTCGCGCTTCAGTTGGTTCAGTTCCGCGCCTCCTCTGGCTCGGGTCGCTACATTCTTCACGAGACCATCTTGGTTCAGCTTTCCAATATCTACGAAGGTTGCCAATTGCAACCTTCCTTGCGGAAAATCTCATTGGTCATCAGCTTTGGATGCTCATGGTTTGTAATGCTATACATGCGCAAAGGTGAAAATCTTGGAATGTCGTTCTACGCAAGAGTACGTTTTAGCTGTAATATAAGTGCTTCTGGCAGTCAACAGTATCACATACGACCATAGGTAATGGAAAATTCGGGGTCCCGTCTGCTCCCCCATAGACAAGCCATTAACCGGCAGATTAGTAGTTGAGTGGGTGACCATCAGCGAACACCGGCTGTTGTATGTTTTGTTTTTTTCTTCCCAAGTCTCCTAGGATTATATCTATATAAGGAGACTCAGCACTAAACCAAGCACATACGACCATAGGTAGTGGAAAATTCGGGGTCCCGTCTGCTCCCCCATAGACAAGCCACTAACCGGCAGATTAGTAGTTGAGTGGGTGACCATCAGCGAACACCGGCTGTTGTATGTTTTTGTTTTTTGTCTTGATTTTCTCTTTTTGCTTCTTCGCAATATTTTTTTGTTGTATCTTAAAAGCGGTGCGCTAATGCGGCTGTTGGAGTTTGGAGGGGTGTGTCACATGACGCATTGCTTACATACATATGTACTCGGATATCCTACAGACTATCACATGTGTTATTAAGAACAACACGTTGAGGAAATATTCTTTACCTTCAGATTAGATGTCATCAGTGTACTAAAAATGGTGGAGTGATTTAAATTAAAGCATGGGATTCTAGTTAGTTATTAATTTGAGTTGAGTTTGGCTATGTTGCGAGAGTTTGCTGAGGCAACAAATAGAGTTACATGGGTGGTTAACCTAGACGTCACTCGGATGAAGCAAAAAAGAGGAAAAACAAATAGCACATGCTCTCTTGAAATGCCAAGGCACGTAGGTAGTCTATGCTTTAAGGCATCTAGCCATTGGCACTCGTATTCGCAAATCTCTTATAGTATCGCTTTTCGGAACGCGGGTTAGAAGGGGGAAATATCAGGCCACTTAGTGAGCTTGACCACAAGACGTCGGAAATTGTAGCAGATCCGATGAATCCCATTTGCCAATGAACAGCCGAGAGAAACTATTGGGACCAGAGGATAAAAAGGCTAACGGAAGTCGTCCGGAGGGAAACTTTTTGTTGGGCTGCCATGACTGATCGGTTTTGATCGTAGGGCGGGTCGAGGTCGTACAAGTGCGGGTTCGTTGACATAGGGAGAAGGGCTTGAAGCGTGTAACACCCCGTAGTACAGCTGCCAAGCCGTCCCTTTTCCCCCCATCGCTGTTTCTCACCGCAATTCCAGCTGGATCTTATCAGATGGGAGATTAGATTACTGGAGAGCTGCTGAGACACGAGGCCGCGTTGTGTTGAGGTAACACGGCCGCTGTTGCAGGGTATCACCGAGTGTCGTACTAACATTGAAGCTGCTTCACCGATGACATTCATGCAATACTGCCTTATTCTGCTTTCCTTTTGCTGGTACTAATTTGGGGGCGCTTGGCATGCACTATGCACAAGATATCCTCTATGTTGGGCTAGAATGCGTTTGTGTGGCATGATTTGTTTGCCAGCATTTGCGTCCTTGGCTACCTACCTATCCGATTGGCTTTGGCTGGTAGGAATGGGATAGTGAGATGAGCAGCAAATGGCACATGGCAAATTATTATCACAGAGTACAAGCGGAGTATGAAGGCTCGTACTGCTACTATTTGCTAACACAAAAAAAAAATACCGAAATCGGCATGCTTGAATCAGAGACACGTCCGTGATGTTGGGCTCCGCAAAAGGAGATGTGCCCGAGCAAACAAGCAGGTGCGATTAGATGGGATTGATAAGATGGATCAGATAATTCGCTCCCACGCAGCATTGACCCCCATGCCCTTCATGCATGGCCGCAGCGTCCTTTTTTTTTTTTGCTTGCTGTTCTCTCCCTTTGGCGCGCATTGGGCGGTTTGGGAATGGCGCAAGCGGCGTGCTGATTGGCGTAACGCGAAACCAACCCCCGGAGAAGCACAAGCCCAAATACGCCCGTGTCCAGTTGGTACGTACTGTACGGCAGCCCGGTTTTTTTTCTCTTCTTTTTTTAGTGCTATTTGTTCTACTCCATAGAAGGGGAAAACGTTTTCCATTTGTGCCGCTGCTTGCTCCCAATGTTTAGTGGTGGCAAAGACAGTTCCCGATCGATTCAGCCGAGACATCGATACTGCTGTGGCTGTGGCCGCTTTACTGCGTAAACTGAAACTGCAGAGGCAAGCTCGCATCGAGATATAGGAATCAGAGATCAGCAGCTTACTGTTTTGGTCGCTTTTGCCGCTTCCTGCCGCTCCAGCAAGCGATGGGTCTCCTGGAGAGAACCAGGTTTGAACCAGGTCTAAAAGGCGCAAAAAACCCGACAATGTTGGGGGTCCCTGCAAAAGATGGGGCGGGGGATCCGGCGATCGGTGCAATTGATGCTGCTCCTACTCAGTAACTACTATAGCAGTAGGGACCCGGCTTAACGCGGAGCAATCTCTCAATTGGCATTCCAGGGAGGCGAGAAAGCAACAGAACGCCTCCTCTCCGGGCAACAAACGCGGGATGCCCACAGCGTCGTGGAATGTGCGACAGCGATGCGTCATTGATTGATAAAGAGCGGCAATGCGCCCGGCTCTTGCCACTGCGCTGCTGCACTGCACTGCACTGCACTGTGTGCTTTTCGCTCTGATTATGCCAGCACTAGTAATGCGGGTGCAGTGCAGCGTGGGAACATGAAGTTTTTATCAATCAGTGCCCAGCAATCAATCATTCATCATTAGCTCATCGTGGCGCTGGTCGCCCGCCAATAATCGATCACGGCCAGCTCCACCGCCCATCCCAGCACGGTCATCCCGCCAATCAGCAGCGCCCATGGCCTCTGGGACAGGGAGCCTTTCCTGGTAATCAATCTCTGGGCTCTTCTAAGCACGTCGAAAATTGGGCGGGTCGAGTGGGCTGCTCCGTAGAACGGACGCTGGGGTCAGGTCAATTGAATGCGTAAAATATTCGAATAAAAACTGTGTCTTTGCCTGCGTGTGTGGCTCGGCGCATTTTTCTAGCGGGCTTCCCCATCAAACAGCAAAAGCCTCGGATAAGCCGTACTCGGGATTTTTCCCACCCTGCCAGCCTGCCTACTCACTCGCAGCAATCCTTAAACCTCTGCCGAGCATCAAACCACCCAACCTCGATTCTCGTACGACTCAATTTGTCCCCTTGGACCGCTCACCGCATCCGTGCATGCGTCCCAATCTCCCGGGTCATTTGCATCTTCCGTTACTTCGTCTCTGCAGCCCCGGATTCCTCTGTCCTCTTTTCCTCTAGCTGCCTTGGCGGACGATTCCGATCTCACAACCTAAAGAGGCGCAGTGCCCTCTGTTTGCTGACTCTTACAACCTTTAATCATTCTTCTCCTTCTCCTTCACTCCTTTCTTTGTCTCTTGCTCGACCTATCGAATACATCCGTACCACGAGAACAAAAATGCTGCAGTCTGCTCGAGTGCAGAACCTGTCCCTCGGGACAAACGAGGCGATCCACACTGCTCCCAAGGCGGAGTCTATAGCCCCCCTCGTTGACCTACTCGGACGAATCAGACGACCAAGATGAGCCCATTCGGGTCGAGCAGCCTCGTCAGAGACGCGCCTCAACGAGACTGATTGCCCAGAGTGCTCGTGACATCCAACGCATCACGGGAGAGACGACGGCCGAGTTTGTCACCCGCTGCTGTGGCGGTGGCTGCTGCTTGATGGGCGGCGCGAGACCAGCTGGCATTGAATACGAAAAAGTCACGGAGCCCGATAATGACGCCTATCGGTCCCTCGGCCTCAAGATTGGCGACATCCCGGCCGCCCTGACCAAGCTGGCCGACCTCCCAGAGCAGACCATCTCATTCAGCTCGGTCCCCAAGCCGCCGAGCCCATCCTCTCCCACAGATTCTGCAATCTCTCTGGAGCGCGATAACGAGATTGACAGCACCAGGCTCAACAAGATTCCACTCGAAAAGTTCAAGACTGTTGACACGACCATTCAGCCGCCGCGATTCGTCCAGCCTCACCCTCCATATAACGTCTTTCCCGCCAAGATCCACACGGCGCGCGAGCTCACGAAGCCTGGTGCCGAGAAGCGCACTTATCACTTCGACCTGGATATCACAGATTACCCCGAAGAGGAAGACAGCGATTTCAAGGTCGGCGGTGCCATTGGCGTCATGGCCCCCAACTCTGAGGCGGTTGTCGAGGACGTCTTGGATGCCCTCATGGTGCCACGCTTCCTTCGAGACAAGCCTGTGCTGATGAAGACGTCCAAGGGCCGATGGCCTACCGTGTGGGGAGACGACAAGCCCCGTGAGCTCGTCACGACTCGCCGGGATTTGCTCACCTGGTGTGCAGACCTCCAGTCATATCCCCCCACCAAGCCACTGCTGCGAGTATTGGCCGAGCACGCTGCCGCAGACAACGAAAAGAAGATTCTCAGCTTCCTTTGTGCCGCTGAGGGACAAGGGGCTTTCTGCGACTTCCGATCTGGTCCTGGCATTTCCATTTCTCAGTTGCTGCATGCCTTCCCTAGCGCGCACCCACCCATGGACGAGCTGCTATCAGCCCTGCAGCAGCTCATGCCTCGCTTCTATTCACTTTCCAACGACCCTCACGATACGTTCCAGAGGGGTGACCAGAAGCAGCATCGCCTGATTGAGATCGCCGTCACGGTTCATGAGACTGGAGACTGGCGCGAGGGAGCTCGAACGGGCGTGGGCTCTGGCTTCTTTGAGCGCCAGGCCCGCAAGTTCATCAAGGCCCAAGAGGCCGGTGAGAAGACGGAATTCTACATTCCCATGTTCAAGGGCCTGATGGCGAACCCATTGGCCAAGCAGTTCAACGCCGAGGGCCCGATGTTGCTGATTGGAGCCGGCGTGGGCATTGCCCCTTTCCGAGGCTTTGTGCAGCGACGTCTGAAGCAGGCCAACTGCGCCAACAAGGTGTGGGTGCTGCAGGGCATTCGAGACTCGCTGGTAGATGAAATCTACAGTGGCGAGTGGGGTGTCCACGAAGATGAGGTGAAGAAGGTGGTACAGAGCCGCCGCGGCGAGGGCAGATACGTGCAAGAGGAAGTCCGAAACCAGTCCGACCTGGTGTGGAGCATCGTCAACGCCGTTGATGGCCGCATCTTTGTGTGCGGCAGCTCCAAGGGCATGGGCGAGGGCGTTGAGGAGGCTCTTGTGGACGTGGCCATGGCCAAGGGCAACCTTGAGCGCGAAGAGGCTCGGAATTTCTGGCAGCTGAAGAAGGAGGCTGGTCAGTACATTGCCGAGACGTGGTGAAGTGTTTCAACTTCTCTTTTACCGTCAACTTTTGCTTGAATCGCCTTTTTCTTTTTGTGAAACGTCTTGGAGCACTTTATCATTTACAATTTTCTGCATTTTCTCTTTTCTTCTTTTTCTTTTCTTTTACCATACTGGCTCAGCATTTGCATATGGGAAAGATTAAAAAAAAACAAATTGGAAGAGCAAAAACATGAAATCGGTCAGACCCCTGCCGAAGGGGCCAAGTTTGGAGACATTACCAGGCGAGGGAGGGGGAATATATAACAGCTCTACTAGAACGACAGGAGTAGACAAAAAGCACTGATCTGGGGCGCAAGCAACCCGGGGAAAATAAGTGTTATGGGAGGGAAAACAAAGCATTACGGAGTTTGAGTTTTTTTTCTTTTTCTTTTCTGTTTGTTGGGTTTTTACATACTTGATTGAATGAGCATGCCTGGGAAATGAAATGTTTGGGTGGGCATGCCTCTGTGGATGGGAGAAAGCGTATATACTGGTAATTGAATTGTCTTACTTGATGTCTTTTTGGAAACTATCGGTCTGAATGAGGTGGGATAGGCAGCCTATACCAAGAATTTGAAAATCCGTCTTCTCAGATAACGATTGTCCAAATTAGGAAACTTGACACGTTTAATTGGTAACGACGCTGTAAAGGGACTGGCGTGAAGTGGGATGAGACTTGGGACGAGATGATGCATAGAAGACGGAATATGCTGCCATTGGAATGGTTACGATTGGGTTGCAGTCAGTTGTCAACTTTAATATCGGCTGTCTATTAATTCTGTTTAAATACGACCATTTTATCTACTTTGAAGCGCGGAATAAGGGGCGGTATTGATGTCATGTCCGGTAAAGAAGAAGCTTTACAAGACCAAGGATTCAGTTAATCCGTATTTCCATTATTGAACGTGTACCAGTAATAGCAGCGCACATGTAGTTTTCGTAACATTTCGGTTCCTATCCAATGAAGGAACATGTTACACGCATGCCCCTGTCAACTCTAAATGATAGCATTGCACGGACAGTTTGTGCCGTCATAACAGCCGTTTGCGCAAACCTCGAGGCTTATAAATGCTTAGTTAACTGATGGGAAATCAACTGGCTGCCCTTTTCTAATCTAATTCCTCGCTCAATAGCGCGCGGCTCTTTTTGCGTTTTAGTGGGGCTTTTGTATTTCCGCATTAGCCACGACCCCTGTCAATTATGGAACTTCCGAGGCCTGAAGCTTTGGGATTTTTGTTTCTTTTGTTCCGCTTACATGATATGCCTTATGTATGCATTTATGATCTTCAAGTAAGCTAAAAAAAAAAAAAAAAAAGTCTTAGGTTGAGTGGTTTATTGCTTTTGCTATCAAGTGAGTGTATAAGGCACTTTGTATCTATGTAAATCGGGTATGCGGAAAGAAGCAGCCCCCACCAAAAAAAAATGAGGGAAAGGTTACATGGCGAGATAGTTTCTTTCCGACTCTTGCTTGATTTGTAGGGCAAAAAAAAGGAAAGAAAAAGAGAATAGGCTATCCACTCGGCACTTTCGCAGTACTATGTGATGAGTGTGTGTGTGTCCTAAACTTCTGCGGCAACTCGCCTGTTTCGGCTCAAAGATATGTTGCCATTGAACCCAAGTGGAGCCCTTTTTTTCGGCAAGGGGAGGGAGTGGGATAAGCTTCTGAGAGTGCTTTGGTCATGATGTCTAATGCGCCGGAGTGCCAAAAAAGTTGTTCTCCATTCTTTTTTTTTTCCCGTCCATGGCGTCTTCTTTCGCCTTCTAGTTTTGAAATGCTATCATGCTAGTAATTAATATGGGTTTCTTTTTTTTGCCGCGTGGGTCAGGGGTTCGGTCGGCTGGCTTGAGGCGATCGCTTCTGGGTTTTCAACGACTTATTGCTCGGAGTTAGCGAGGCACTCGAGTTGAAATATCTATATAACCATCCCCCATCCTCGTTGTCGTAGTTGACACTCCGCTCTAGACAAGAAACAACATCTTCTGCAAAGCAAACCACCGCAATCATTCAGTTCTCTCAGCTTCTCAGCTCATTTCTCTTTGTGTCCAACCTCACAACCTTCAACTCTTCTCTCAACCAAAACAACAACACCACAACAAACGTCACAATGGCCGCCAAGCTCTCCGCCGATCTTCTCTTCCAGATGGCCAAGGTCCGTCGCTCCATCTACACCCTCAACAAGGACCTCCCCATCTCGACCTCGCGCATCCACGAGATCGTCAAGGACGCCACCCTGCACACTCCCTCGTCCTTCAACTCCCAGACCAACCGCGCCGTCGTCCTCTTTGGCGGCGAGCACGAGAAGCTGTGGGACCTCACCTCGGAGACGCTCAAAGGCATCGTCCCCGCCGAGAACTTCAAGGCCACCGCCGACAAGCTGGCGCTCTTCAAGGGCGCCGCCGGCACGGTGCTCTTCTTCGAGGACACCTCCGCCACAAAGGCCCTGCAGGACAAGTTCGCCCTGTACGCCGACCGCTTCCCTACCTGGGCCGTCCACTCGCTGGGCATGGAGCAGCTGCTTGTCTGGACTGCGCTGGAGCTCGAAGGCCTGGGCGCCAACCTGCAGCACTACAACCCTCTGATTGACGACAAGGTTGCTGCCGCCTGGAAGATCCCCGCCACTTGGAGACTGGATGCTCAGCTTGTCTTTGGTGGCAAGTCTGGCGAGGCTGGCCCCAAGGAGTTCCAGGACATTGACGAGCGTGTCAAGGTCTATGGTGCTTAAGCGCAAGGGAGAAACGATGAGGATAATGAAATTTTTGGGAATGAAAATGGATAGCAATGCATAAGCTGGAGTTTTTCTTTTGATTGAGCTTATCATATAGATAGATACCTATAGATATACAATTCAAATTTTTGATAAAAATGATGATGCTGCTACTGCTGCTGCTTTGGTTGTGACCGTGTCGATACTGAAATCTTGGATAGCATGCAGAGCTTGGAATAAAGGTAGTCCTGTACGACATTTATGTATAGATATACATCATGCTAGCATATGCTCATCATCAACTTCAAGAACTATAGACTGCAATGCCAACTGTTTGGCTTCCAATATAGTCATACGACTTATAGAAACGTCGTCCGAAGTGAATGCTGCAGTGGCCCACATGCGAGATCCCGGCATGACGATCAACGCGGCCCGATGCTAGGTAATCTAGGAATGAATAAAAATAGCTGCATTGCCAGATCTTGGAAGACAATACTACCTGGTATCCCAGTGTTTGAGTCAAGGAATGATTGGCTCACCGTGTCCCCTTAGTCGATGCTCCTTCAGGGTGGAACTCCTCAAATGGTAGGTCGGGATTTGATTCCCCGTTGGGGAGATTCGATGGGGCTGGAACATGGTAGTTTGCGTAATGCTTACGTTGATTTGGCTGTTGGAATATGTGTGTAGAATTCATGCAGGGCGTGCTAAGTAACGAGTGTCTGCGAGTCAGAGCTGGTATTAAGGGCGGTTGGGCGGATGAAGCTGGCTTAAAGCAAGATGCCGTCTATTCTGATTGGTCTATGCGCCTCTACGAAGCATATGATGATGGATTACAGACGAGGCCCATGGGAAAAGAGGCAAAGATTGAGGCTTTTGGATTATTCAACGTTATTTGGCTTCATAGGGCATTGAAGTTGCTGCTCATAGCTACACTGCACTGGAGCTACCTTTTTTTTTTTTTTTTTTTTCCCTTTTTAAGATTTACAACAAGATAACTCAGTTCTTAGAGTAAGGTGATAGGATATGCCTTAGAAATGAGTATCGTCGTTTACGATATCTCTCTAGTAGTTTTGTTACAGAATATACAAATACTTCTAGGTAGCCCCTGGGGAGTATTAAGATGAACATAACGCTGCGGAATCAATACAAACAAACAGATGCTGTCGCGCATGATGACAAGGCGTACTGCACCTTTAATACTGCTATTTTATCTCACCTGTAAAAGTAAATCTTCACATGTATTCATAGATAACTCCACATCTCAACTTATGCTCGTGTCGCAAAGGCATCAACGACAGCAATCAATGCAATTAAGACGGATGAGGCATGGCCCTTGCAGTAAGGAATAAAAGAGGACAATATTTCCCAGTCAAGGCCTTGGTCTCCTTTGCGGAACGAGGCTGGTCCATTCACGTGCAAAGTGGACAATATTCGAATCACATCTGTAACATAGGGGGTGCTGACATGGGAGAAGGGGATCGTCTCCGCCAAGGCTGAGCGAATCGACAATGATACGCCACAGAACCCTGTGCCGCCCCAGCTTCTTCTACAGCTTCTACCGCTTCTACGCCTAGATGATGCTATTTTAGGAATCATTAATCATTTACAAGTTCTAGAGAGTAATCATGATAAACAAACGGAAACAAAACAGGCCAATAAAGTTGGCGATTAATATATTTTAGGTAGGTCGATCCCCTGGTGGACAATTAGATGCCCCGCGTGGCACGCTGCGGTGCCGCTATTAAACGCACTAAGACCCGGGAGCAGCTCTTCCCGAACACTTCTGAGACACACCTGGGCCTGTTTCAGCAACGGTCCGTGACGATGGAATTGAGCCCGCCATTCTTTCTGCGCCTGTGCCCATTTTACCCGATCGGATGCGGTCCTGATAACCGCAGAGGGCGCGCGTAAAGATGCGCTGCGCTTCGTTATTTGCAGCTGCAGCTTCAGCCAGTGGTTGGAGGTAGTCGGGGATAAGGAACGCGGACGGCATCGGCTGAACGGTTGGGTCTTCTCTCTCCTACACTCCCTCCTCTCTCTCTTCTGCGTCTTTCTCGACTTGATTGTAACCTTCCGTCTAGTCCGTGCAGAGCCGCCGCTAGTCGAGATCATCGTCTCTCAGCCGCTTCGAGACCCGCTCGCTGGCTTCCTGGTTGGTGGTATTAATGGCCGGCCTGCGCCAATCCGGGATCCTCGAGCACAGTCTGCTGGCTGTCTTGTGAAACTCCAGCGCAAGGAGGTGATGTGCGGTCAAGGAGCCTCTAGAGTCTACGCTTTTGCTTCTCCCTGCAGGAGACCGACAGCCCAATCTTGCTCCCTCGACACGCCGGTTTCACATGGCCAAGGCTCGTTCGCTGCTTATATCCTCTCCAGCTGGCTCGCGATTACGGCAACTTGTCTTTAATACCGTCCATCGTCCTCTTCATCCAAAACGACACATCTCTCAAAGGCGCCGCAATCACTTCCAGCCGCCATGGATCCTCAATCCAACTCGACGTCCTTTCCGTGGACAATTGAATCATCACCCTTGTCTGCTTACTGGACACCGCGCACAGGCTACTATCTGACCATCTTCACTGTGTTGCTTTCTGTGTGGCTTTTCCTGAGATCAAAACCCGAATCTAGCAAGCTTTGCGTGCCTTTCTACAAGACTTCCAAATTAAAATGGATTTTTGATGCAGAATCACAGATTGTCAAAAGTTACAAAGAGGTCAGTTTACATCTTATTGGTCTTAAGCCTTGGTGACTTACTTACCTTTCGATATAGTTTCAAGACCAGGTTTATCAGATCAAGGCGACTGAGGGAACCCAGGCTATTATTCCTCCAAAATTCATTGCTGAGATCAAGGGTTTACCTGAGGATACTCTCAGCGCCACAGAGGCTGTAGCTGATGTAGGACGCCGATTTCACCTCTGCACCTCCCATCTTCTAATTCTTATCATTATAGGCTCTTCAAACCAAGTACACCAATTTCACGCCGGGACACAATGGCGATATGCTATCGCTTCTTGTTAGAACTCGTCTAACGCAGAATCTCGCTGAACTCATTCCTCAGCTTAAGAGCGAACTTGAGCATTACATTGGTACCGAGTTCCCAGCTTGCGATGACTGGACGCCTGTCAAGTGGCAGCCTTTTGCTCTACGCGGCATTGCTCGATTGAGCGGCCGAGCCTTCGTTGGACCCTGGCTGAATCGCGAAGAGCAATGGCTCAAAGTCACCATCGATTTCGCCATTGACGTCTTCATGTCCGTTATCAAACTGCAATTTTTCCCCGAATGGTTTCGCCCCATTGCTCAATACGCCGTGTCAGATTTGCGCAAGATACGGAAGGATGTCGACATTGCCAAATCCTTGTTGAAGCCCTTGCTGGAGGAAAGAATACGCGACATGGAGATTTCGTCTTGCCATGAGCCACCGAATGATCTAATGCAGTGGCTTATTGAGGCTCTCCCCCAAGAAGAAAAGGCTGATGTGGATGTCCACGCCAGACTGCAACTCATCTTGGCTGCGGCGTCTATTCACACCACGAATAACCTCTTGTTTGAGTGCATGGCTGATCTTGCTGATCACCCCGAGATTCAAGAAGAGCTGCGAGCAGAAGCTTACCAAATTCTCGAGGTAGAGAATGGCTGGGCTCGCAAGGAAAGCATGACCAAGCTCAAGAAGCTCGACAGCTTCATGCGAGAAGTTCAACGCCTCCGTGGCAATGTCAGTAAGTTATTTACCAATTTCACTTCCATCCTCCCTGTCTGTGCAATGACTAACAGTATGGGCAGCTTCTTTTATTCGCAAGGTTATAAAGCCCATCGACCTCTCAGATGGCACACATTTACCCGCGGGCACGAGAGTCCTAGCCCCCCAAGCGGGCATTTCCATAGACGACCAGTTTTTCCCCAACCCCACGGAATTAGATCCCTTGCGATTCTACCACATGCGGCAAGAGTCGGCCGAGGCGAGCAATCGCTGGCAGTTTACGTCGCTCAACGACACAAATCTCAACTTTGGCGCGGGGAAGCACGCCTGCCCGGGTCGATTCTTTGCTGGGAATGAGATCAAGCTCATTTTGGCCTTCTTTCTCATCAATTATGACGTGAGGTTGAAGAAGGGGGACAAGCGGCCGCAGCCAATGGCTTTGGTCATGACAAAGGGGCCGAATCCGAATACCGAGTTTGAATTTAGACGGCGGCAGTTGGCCAATTAAAATAACATGCTATGAAGAGGGAATAAAGAGATAAATGTTGATTAACGGCTACTCTATGAATGGATATATGCGTGTCTGGCGTTTATTTGGGAACGTCTTTTCTGTCGATGGAATGCAGGTATCAAGGGTCATTGGCTACCTAGGCAGGTAGCATGGTGTTGTGATAACCAACGTAAACGTGCATTATATAGGTACATAACTTGTAACTTTTTTTTTAGCCTAAATCCACTTGAATCTCTTCAAGGTCCATACTTTCCCATATGCTCTTGAAAACTCTTCCAATACCCCTCCGATATGCAATGCCGTCAATCCAACCAATCCAAAGAATAAAGTAAAATTCATAACAAAAATCATCTAAATTCGTGAATGTTCCATGTAGTTTTGGCCGCGGCCTCCCCAGGAAGGGTGCTTGCAGAGGCATCGCAAGCTCAGGCCAGTCAATGTAATTACGGATACAAAAAATCCGTCCCTCAGCAATTGCAATTACTTCGCATTTCTCATCACACCTTTGAGTGAAGCTTTGGTCCAATCGGTCGTCAATTAATATCCCAGCCCAGGTTCCGTCGCCGACACAAAGGTTAAATACGCCATATATCTTCTTATTACCGTTATCTTGTTCGAGCTTGTTTGATTTGAGTAGCCAACCTCGTTTTGCGTTGAAATGCAGTATTGGGCCGTACTGAATATCCGGCGAATTCGCTTCCGCACTGTCGGGGAATGGAAACGGGTATGAATATCTTGTCCTGGGGGACAAGGGATGCCTATAGCTCTCCAGAAATCTGCCTCGTAGTCTGTTCCAGCCTGGCGGCATCGAGGCATGGTCATTGAAGTGTTGATACTCAATCAACTTCAATGCTTCCCCCTTAGAGCCCGTTTTCCACCATTTAACTCGGGGCTTCAGCTCATGAAATCTTCTGGATGACGACGTTTCTTTGTAGAAGTCCTTTGCAAAAAGCCGCCAATTGCTTGTGCTGATAGAACCCTTCATACGCACCCATGACCAGCTCGGAAGTGATAATTTCTGTGTCTTCCGAAGTTGAGGTGGATCCGGCCTTCTCCAGTCGGATTCCCACAGAAGAGAAGCGTCGAAAAATACCTCTGGCAGTCCGTAGTGGAACCCTGAATGGAAAGCCGGCTTCAGCACTGTCGTTATACCGGCAAAAGCATGAAGCATATCATCGTCAAACGACAGGCGCTTCTGACTATATTCTTCGGCCACTGTTATAAAGTGGTTAATATTAGGCCAGTTTGGAACATTGCAAGCAAAAGATGTTCTGTTAATCGGAAAGCGACCTTCACCGTGGGTTGCCAACTCCCATTCAACGCTTGTGTGTTTCTGACAGTGGAAACTAACAACTGATGTAAAGACAAGGAGCCGTCGTGACAGATAGGATTCCTGAAGTGTCCATCCACGAGTCGACCATTCTTTGTCCGTACAGTATACGGCAGGACTTTTTAGGGCGGTTGCTTTATCAGTACGAGGAGTAAGAAAGAGTGAGTGGCCAGGGAATCGAATCTTGCTGCAGAGAGTATTCCGAGGCTTTGAACAGCGGCCAATTCCCGGAATCCCGTGATTGCCATCTTTTCCCTCGCCAGCGACGATGGTAAAGTATGCATTGGCATATATGGAACCCATTCCGTTCAAAAACATGGTCCGTTCATCTTCCGCGTCTTGGACAATGCATATGCAGTCTGTCCAAAAGAAAGGACAGCCAAGTGTTCTTGCCAAGTCCATGGCGTCCACGATGGTTTGTGCAAGTTTCGGTCGCTTCATTTCTTGGCTATCAAGCAGTGCCCCGGGTTGCAGCATCTGTTCCAAGTTGTTGACTGTCGTTTTCAACATGTCCACTCCGCCCCAGACATAACTTAAAGTTACATATCGGGGACTTTGAGCGGTATCGACTTTGACTAGGCATTGCTTTTCCAAGTCAATAAGATATAGCCACGGAAGCTCACTCGCGGATAACAAAGGCGCAACGCTCTGCGCCTCAGGCTCATGAATGCGGTCGCAAGTTTCGATCCACTTTTGAATGACTGACGTGTCGATTTTGTTGGCATCCATCAATCTGTTATATTTCCAAAAGGACACCAGCTTTGGATGTCTATATTCCCGGTCGCTTGCTACTTTTGCCTGACGAAGGTGCAACGCTTCAACACTATTGTTATTAAGACGGTGAAGGATGCAGCAGAAGATGACACCGTTCCAGCATAATTCCGCTTCCCAGTCATGCAATTGTGCCTGGGTAACCTCATCTTGTTCTCGAAGTGCAGAAATGATGGACTGGCAGCATATGCAGTCTTGATTCGTCTCAAGATCTGCGAGATTCCCCAGCCTAATCGTGTCATGTATCTTGTCGTATTGTTTTGCGTATGAATCTGAGCCGCTAGAAACTTTTGGGCGTGGAATCTTGTTCAATAAGGGTTGATTTGAAACAAAATTGCCAACGGTTTGACAGTTAACACAGTATCCCCCATTGACACTCGAGCCGGCTCTGAGCCGCGCGGGTTCTGGAAGGGGAAGACGACGAGTTGGGGTTCTGACACTACTGAGCCGGAGGTGCCAGGACACTTCGTCATTATAATCAAATGGGATGAAATTAACATTGCTCATCGTCTCAAATATGCGCAGGAACTGTTTATTTCAATATGAAGCTTATTGCACTTGTATAGTCGAAGATCTCAAATGAACCTTACCGGCATTAAATGCTTAAGCTGATAGGTGCTGAATGCTTTGCTGCCTAACTTACAGCCTGATGTAACCATGCATGAGACAGACCATTTTTTATTTTTCCTGATATTATAATCCGCCTGACCAATCAAGGAAAAATCGTCAAGATTTTAAGAAAAAAAGTACTAGTATTCTTCTGCACTGGGCCTTAAAACACCCTATATAGTAACAAGTAACACACAAGCTCAAAAGCTAAGCAAGACCCCCTTATCCGGAACGCCCCATGCCATTATTGAATGAATCAATCCCTTTAAAACCGATACCCGTTCGGCGCACGAAGAGCTTAGATGCAAGTAGCAGCCTGATGTTGGGAATCATTTCGTGAAAACCAAACAAACAAGAACTTTTTTCTTCTTCTTTGGCGATCAGGACTTTTTATACAGGCCGATAGATGTTCATCATTTACCCCATTATCGCTGTTTAGGCGCCGCGTGTGTAAATACCGGCAACCAGACAGTGATCACGCTCGAAGGGTTCTAAAAGAGTAAGTTAGTCAGAAGCTGGTTCTCTTTTGTCGCCAGATACAAGTCGGTGTTGGGGAATAGCGAAAATCCTTACCTAAGGTGAGCTGGAACTTGGGCTTGATGGACTCTGCGCGCATCTTCTGGACTTCGCTGGCGAAAACCTCGGCGGCGGGGGCTGTGCTGTCGATACAGTTGGCCTTGATGGAGATCAAGACACCACCACCCTGCTTGAGGAACCAGTTGGCGTTCATGGCAACAATACGGGCCTGGTCGGGCTGGGCAACGTCGGCAAAGATGACATCGACCATGGGGACGACCATGCGGTAACGGACGGGCTGACGGGCATCCTCGACAATGGGGACAACGTTGGGTCGCTTGGCAGCCATGGCAATGAGATCACGGCCAGAGCGGTTAGAGAACTCGACGGCGTAGACAAAACCAGTAGGGCCAACAAGGTCGGCAACGTGAGAGACGGAGGTACCAGAGGCAGCACCAATGTAGAGAACACGAGAACCAGGACGAATGTAGATGTCGTCAGCGCCACCAGCGATGGCAGCGCAAAGCTTGCTTCGGAAGGGGTTCCAAAGTCGGTACTCGACCTTGGTGGTGGTAGTGGTTCCGTCGTCGTTCTCAACGGGCTCGTCAACGCTGATGCGCTTCTCGCCGTAGACAGACTCGCCGGGGGTGAGGTTACGGGTCGCAATACCGTCTTCTTTGCCACCACGAACGACGAAGACACCGGCGTGACGGTGAGGCTCCTGTGTAGAAATGAGGTCAGTTCATTGTCACTTTTTGAAGATCACGAGTTATGGGTTGGAGAGGGTTTTCAACGTACAATGACGACCTTGGCACCGCCCTTCATGCCGCCAGGACCACCGCGGGCACCACCACGGCCTCCTCGTCCTCCACGGGGAGGGCCACCACGGCCGCCACGACCGGGAGGGCCTCCACGACCACCACCGCCTGATATCATGAGTTAGCCTCTCAAAAGTTCAATCGCAAGTGACATGATAGAGACGAGCAGCATACCTCGTCCACGAACACCGTTAGCAGAGCCACGGCCGCTGAAGCCTCCGCGGCCTCCACGAGGAGCACCTCCTCCTCGGCCACCACCAGGGCCACCGCGACCGCCACGAGCAGTGAAAGGCGCCATCTCAACGAAGTGGGATAAGGTAGAAGAAAAAAGTTTTTGGGGTCGAGTTCGAGCGGCGATTGAACGCGAAAAGTGGAATTCAACTCAAAAAATTGAGCTGAGTAGAAAGATTGGCTTATGAAAAGTATAGATGGCAGGAGATCGACTCAAAAGGCTGGAGTTGCCTTGGTAATTGCGTCTGCCAAACACGGTTGAATTGTGAGAGCGCTCGGCGAGAAAAAGAAATTTTTGAAGCTTTTCGCAAGAAGCTTTAGTCTGCAGCCCCCACTGTGGCCATTTACGGCTAGAGCGAATTGATTTGCGGAGCTTATCGCACCGATATTGTTCCGGCTGAATTTTTTTTCGAGAAGTGAAAAAAAGTTCAGATCATGATCACGTGGACGATATTCTGATGAATCAGCAATGAATCATGTGACATCAAATGAAAGTTGCCATTGAGATATTCAATTTTGCAAAGAGATAATCCGTGTGCACGGCTTGTTTTAGCCAGTAAATGAGCTCTATATAAATGCATCGACTTGGGGAAAAAAATTCCTGATTTAATAATTTTTTTTTTGCCTATTTTCCTGTAACTTTGTCGCTGTTTCCACCGTTTTCGAGGTATTGTTAGTAAGTGAAGCGTGGTTGCCGCCATTTGATTGGACCAGGGCAGAGTAGCCCTAACACTTCCCGAAGGGGTAAGCGAACATTGTGGTTCCCTGCCAGCGCTTTAGGGCAAAAGTTCAGAATTTCTCAACTTCAGCCCGCGAACCCACGTCGTCGAATCAGTCACCACACCATAAGCCGTCGAGATGGTGAGTGCCTGCCCCTATGCTGCGTTTGATTTGGTCGAGGGAATGTTTGAAAGAGGAGGAAATTACGGCATTGTCCAGGAATTGGAACTGCTGTCGAAACATGGACAAAACCGTGCATCTTTGAAGAGCAGTCCGAGATCGTGGAGGGGAATCATGGCACAAACTGCGAGACCAAGAAATGTGACAATATACTGACCGTCTGTCTCTTTTTCGAAACTCCAGGTTCGATACGCCGCGACCGAGATCCAGCCCGCGAAGTCGGCCCGCGCCCGCGGTGCCTACCTCCGAGTTTCCTTCAAGAACACCCGAGAGACCGCTCAGGCCATCAACGGCTGGAAGCTGCAGCGAGCTGTCCAGTTCCTCGAGAACGTCAAGGAGCACAAGGAGGCTGTCCCCATGCGACGATATGCCGGCAGCACTGGCCGCACCGCCCAAGGTACGACCTGGAAGCCCTATTTTCACCATTTGCAATTCGAACATGATTATTCCATGGACATTTGAGGATGGAGTGGAATATCTCGTGAAAGAGCGAATCGAGAGAGAAAAACTACGTTTGGGCTATGGACATGTCATGCTGATGGATCTTTCGTGCAATAGGCAAGCAGTTCGGTGTCTCCAAGGCTCGATGGCCCATCAAGTCCGCCGAGTTCCTGCTCGGTCTCCTGAAGAACGCTGAGGCCAACGCCGACGCTAAGGGCCTCGACACTGGCGCTCTCGTCGTCAAGCACATCCAGGTCAACCAGGCTCCCAAGCAGCGAAGAAGGACATACCGTGCTCACGGTCGTGTACGTATATCCTCGAACTTCAATGGCCAGTTTTTCTTCTCTTCAGCGCAACATGTGTCGGAGAACATCAGCGAATAGCTGCGTCTTTCTCAGTAAAGACCAGATATACTTGTCTGAACCAACACTTGAGCGCTGAAAAGAAGGTAAAACGGCACTCTCGCAAACGCTCATTTTCTAATCATTATTCCACAGATCAACCCCTACATGTCCAACCCCTGCCACATCGAGCTCATCCTGACCGAGGGTGAGGAGGTCGTCCAGAAGTCCGACGAGGTTGTTGGCCGTGAGCGCCTCACCGCCCGCCAGCGCGCCGTCCGTGCCCGCAAGGCCATCACCGCCGCATAAATTCGGCACCACGGATGATGTGCAATTAAACGGCTTTGTTTTTTTAAACGAATGGAGCGACGGGGAGAAAAAGCGGAACAGTTCGCCTTTCTGGTATTCTTCTTTGCGAAAGCACTTGGGAGGCAAATAGGGAACAATCAACTTTTCTTGCGCGTGGCTTCTTCAGGTGTATGGGCAGGCTACGGAAAGAAAGGGGAAGGAGGGTTCTTGCATGGCATTTAAATGGGAATACAAAAATTATTTGCATGCAAACAAATCTTTTTTTTATATCTTTCCGCATGAGAGGCCTTTCTCTCTCTTGACGGAATCAATGACATGAAATAAACAAAAAAAATTACAAAAAAAATCTACTGTGCTGGAGTGACATGCTATTAGGGGACATGATTGCCGCGACTGGGATACGGATACCTACCTTTATGACTTAAATACTGCACGCATATATATGTACCTACCACATCCTTGATAACCATCAATTGTCCATTCTAAAGATTCTAATACAGTAAGTACATGTACAATTGTCCTACAGGTAAATATCGGACCCTCAAATCTCATCAAAAACCGAAGCCATTTCATCGAGTAAACAAAGGTTCCTCGTTTCCCACGTATACACGTAAGAGATATTCCTTCTATCTGTAATCTCTCTCTTTGGTGTCTCCCTCTCAACAATTGAGAAGGGTAAAAAAAAAACAATATTTTCCATAGGCGGCTGATAAGCCGTGTTTCATCGATTCGTATGGCAACCCTGCCAATCATGTTCTCTTGCTCCAACGCCAAAGTGTGCGGGGGACTGTTATCCTCCAACGGTTCAAGTAAAGGATCCTGAACACGCAAATGCATACAAACACCTCATGGTGTTTATTTAACAAAAGAAAAATAGATATAGGCATGTGGTGCACCAAGCCTTGTCTAAAGTCAGACACAACACACTCGCATGGAGTAAAAGCAAAGATGCTTCAGCCTTAAAGATCTTGCTTTTCGTTTACCAAGAATCTTGTAATTTGTCTCCATCTTCGTGAGAAGAAAAAGGCGGAAATTCCCAACCCTATGAGCCCATAGTTTCAATTCCAAAGGGGTATCTCTTCATTCTATTTTTTTGTTCTTTTTTTTAATGGATGTATATTATTCGTTCATTCGTATTCGTGAACCGAGCTCGACCATTGAGTTCTTCCAAAGAGTGAAAAAGGAACAGAGAAAGCAGAAGACATACTCTAGCAAGTTGTCGTTTTGGCAATGCTTGTGAAGCAATCAGGAAAAAAACAGTTGACAACTGCAAAGTCCTTTCTCTAATTCCCAAGTTTCGTGCCCATTATCGAATCATTTTGTTAGCTGGAGCCACAAAACCCTGTGTTGAGCTGCAAACAAACATGTGTTCAGACAAGATAGAGGCCAAGAAAGAAAAACAAAATCATTCCGTCAGCACGAGTGATTCAGCATCGCCAGTTCCCTCGAGAGTTCCAGAGAAGCGTGCCATGCCAGGGCAGTCAAAACCATCAGTAATAGCGTCTTCAAGAACCTGATCAGGGTACACTTTGCTCCAGCCCTGCTCAAAGAAGAAAATTTGCTCCAGCGTCTTCATTTCGGCGGGCAGCATGAATGGCACAATGCGCCCGAGGAACTTGTCTTTGCTGTACTGCATCGAGTGGAAGATGTCGTGTCGAAGAGCGTTTGCAAACGCATGACCAAGCTGAGCCTCTGTCGGCAGAATCGCCCTGATATCAAGGGTGCGTACATCTATAAAGACATAGCCACAGGACTTGAAAGATATGGAGCTGAGGCCATACCGAGACTCATCAACCTTGAGCCTATTGGCATCCGGTAAGAAAGGAGAAAGGTCTTCGGATTTACTGTTGGTTCCATCTGTGTCCGAGCCGGACGATTCGCGAAAGCGTGGAAGGTGACGCATCTTGATGCCAGGGCTGAAATGCTCGCAGAAACCAGCCCATGAAAATGTTTCTGGCAGCCCAAGTCTGTCAACGGACGGTTCCTCGGGCGGTGGAGGAATCACAGGCGGTTGGAAAGGGGCGCCTGGCATAGGGCCAGCAAAGGGGGGGAAGAGTGGGTGAATCGGAACGCCTTGATCGTCGGCAACGAGCGGAGCAGGATTTGCAGGCTGTTGTGGAGGAATGGTGGGAGGCCCAGAAATAGAAACAGTCTCAAACTCCAGCTTTTCAAGACAGTGTAGCGCCATGTAACGAGTTGTTTGGAACAAAATGTGCGGCGCGAACCAGCAATTTTTGAGTGACAAGTGCTTGATGTAAGGCAGATACAGCAGCCTATTGGTATCTTTGGCGCCCTCGGGAGAAATCATCAAGTCTGAGGACTCAACAAATGGAGCCGGTAGAACATATTGATTGCGCTGATACGGGCCTCTCGCAAACTCGCCACCGCAGATCCACTCGAAGCGAAGGCTCTCGATATTTGGTTGTCGTCCGATATGATCATTCAGCAGCCGATAGACCTTACTCACGGCTTCAACGGGAGATACATGAACGTCCTCGACTACGCCCGGGGAAGGCTTGGAAATCTTCCTCCAATCTGCAATAACAGCAAGGGAGACGGTTTTGATACTAGGAATATTCTCCCAGAGTTCCTTGTGGCACAAGATGTGAATGTGAGCGCTGGGAATTTTGGCAATGGTTACATTCGTCAAATGCGTGAAGCAATTGTCTCTGGCGTTATCGATGATGCTGATAACATAAGATTGGATCATGGCCCGATGAGCCCACTCCAGCTCCAGAAGCAGTTCCTTTTGAGCCCGGGTAAGATTGGTTGGAATAAGAGGCTGGCGATTGGCGGTTTCGAGCGCGACCTGTCGTTGGCCCTCCTGTGGAGCTACCCTCTGTTGGATGGGATTTGGACGTGGAGGGAATGCCAATGCCGGTACCGGTTGCGCAGGAATGATGGGGATCCCAAACGCCGCGTCTTCCTCGGGCGGTCCAAAGGTTGTGGTCTCGTTGCCATTACCATTTGGGGGTACAGGCAGCTGAATATGTCCCCCGTGATGGTCAGGCACCTGGAATCCAAAGATGTCGAATACGTCAGCATTCTGTTGCTGCTGTTGATGCTGCTGTGGTAATGCTGCTAGCTGCGGCTGTTGCGGCTGTGGTTGTGGATTGTGCTGCTGTAGGAGGTGATGGATTTGAAACTGGCGCTGGGCTCTCCGAGAGCTGCGTGCCTCTTGCTGCTGCTGCTGCAACTGCTGCTGCTGCTCGTCAACGTTAACTTCTCGCTCGTCAAAGTCGATTTCGGTAATGGTAACGCCCTCGGTTTCGAGTAGAAGGTCGATCGCTTCGGGAACGCAGTAGCCGGCGAAGCCAGCATCAGAGATCATCTTCTCCAGGACTCGACGCTTGAAGGTATCATGCTGGGCTGTGGCGCTAGTCAGATCTCGACGAACACCATTAAAATCGGACACGGCAACAAGCGTATCACCCTTCTTTACACGACCTTCCGGATGCCAGTCGCGGGCATCGAAGACGGGGTCACGATTGTTGATCTTCTGGGCCGCATGCTCAGGGCCAACCAGAAATCCCAGGCCCGCATCGCAGCAGAGGCCGATGTTGGTTACCTTGGTCAGGCAGCGAAGAGCCTTCTTCATGCTGTCGGTTTCATCGGCCGTCTGCTCCAGACCTTCGAGGTCTCTGTAGCGGTTGTACGTTTCGTGGGGCCATCGATAGATGCCCCAGAAGGCGGGGACGGCTTCTTGGGCGGGTTTGACGGGCGGGTAGGCGAGGATGAATTCGTCCAGCTCGAGCGATAGGGCGAAGCGCAAGATGTGAGGACCAAAGGATTCGAAGATGCGCATGCCGTTTGAAAACAGCCTCGACGTGATGGCGGCGTTGTTGTCGTCATCTAGGCTGGTGTACAGCTCAGCGCGGAAGGGCACGACGACATTTCGGAAATACTGGGCAGAGACCTTGGCCTCGAACTCCCTGCACACCAGGCGGAGGGCCTGGACATCAGCCCGGGTCAGATACCTGGTGATGATTTCGAAAATCTCGACCGGTAGCTGCGCCATTGGCCACGTAGCGATGGGGGCAGGCGGCGAGGCTACAGCGGCGGCAGGCGACGGAGATGATGCTGGATCGGGGTCCTGGGCGACGAGGCCGAGCAGGGCTAACGCTGATGATGAAGAGGTCGAGGACGCGCCAGTTTTGAGGATGTTGGAGGAGGATGCAGAAGAAGCGAAGCAGGAAGCGGCCGAGGTCGTTGCGGGGTGTTTTTTAGCAGTGCTGGCGGGCTTGCTAGGCGGTGGTGCTGGGCCGAATGCGCTGTCAAACAGGTGCAGGCCCAGCAGCCGATCAATGGAAAACGGCGTCCCCAGCAGAGGCATGTTGGGTGAATTGGCGAAAACAAGTGAACAAACAGACAAGCAAACTCTCCACCCAACAGAATAATAATTTCTAGAGCAGTGAATAGGGATACAATTGTTAAAGAACAATAACAAGGCGGCCTTTGCTTTCCAGTTGAAAATTGAGGCGATGTTGGAAGAAGAGAGCCGTGCTGAATGAGGCCTTGAAAGCTTCGATCTCCCTTCACTATCAGCCTTGAGACACGTTCAGAAAAATCGTCTCCTTTTATCTCCGTTACCAATATCGCTCTCCCGCACTAATTAATTGCGACTTGTAGAGAGCTGGTGCCAGATGTAAGACACGGTATGAGTATTTGCGTGTTCCTTTCTCTGAGACAACTCCGAGACGTGCATCCAGTCGACGCTGATTCCCTGCTCGAGGTTCAGTTGGCTGTGGGAAGACGGGCGAGGTGTGATGGAATCGATTGAGAAATCTTAAGAGGAAAATTGCCATTAGCAGAAAAATTAAGAAAATGGCGATGCGGATGCTCCTGTTGTTGACTTTGATTCACTTGGGATGTTGGGGATGGATTTCTTTTACTCTTGTATACCAGCATATAGTCATAGTATTTGATAGTATCACATAAGACTTGGCAGAGCAACGGGCAAGTATTCGTGTGTTACTCTATCGACTGGATGCAATAATCTTGATATTTCACACCCTCAACACCTCTCTATCTGCACTCGAGTCACGTAGATCAGGTTGTGGGTATTCCTTCGCGAATGCCTACTTTCCATCTTGAACAGTCCGCGAGTCATGGTTCTCCTCAGCTAGGTGAATCTATTCGTTTCTCGGACCAGACTGTTCCATCCTCACGTCATGATCAATATACTTCAGCGCTGCGTGACACCAAAATGTCAGATCGCCTTGGATTACTACGATGGGAGCCCCAATATTACGCCGCATCGACTAAGAACGGCCAGCGTGGAGGCGGGGCCACAGAGGGCATTTACAGAGGGTCAGTAGGACCGAGCGCTCCGTACAGGCGCCGCCGCAGCCGCTAAACGAAAATCTAGCGACGGCGCTAGGAGCCTAGCAGGGGCCGCGGGGCAGGGGCCGAGCGCTCTGGCATGTCTAGCATTGCTTGCCTGAGGTTCCGGTACTCTGCTTGAGGGGGTCAAGGCGGTAGCGTTCGCCGGGGGTTTGCAGATCACGAGGTCGAGGTACCTACCACGCAACCTTATATTGGCTAGCCTCGTTAGCTCCGATGCGGCGCTCAGTTGGCCACAGCCAAACGAAGTGATCGACGGCATCTTGTTTTGTTTTGGCCCTCTTGCGGCATGCATATTCAGGTTTCGCTTTTCGGAACTGGTTATTTTCTGACTTGTCCGATGGGAATGCTTAGCAGACATGAATAGTGGAAGAGTGTGCCGAGGCTACTTGCCTGCATGTTAATTCAGCTTTGGGCGACATAAGGCGTGCATGGGGTGAGCAATCCCACCACCAATGTACCTTCATGTATGCACATACATATATACATGGCACGGATCAAACCTACTACTCACCGGCATTACGTATGTATTCAATACCATATTACAAACCTCAATTTAACAGGAGCTGCTCCAGCAGGAGGGCATGTTCCACAACAGCCTATTGCGGCGCAAACAGGGTCCGTTGCCATTCCATAATCCATCCACGTGTCGCATCCACGCAGATCATCCGCAAAACCTCCGCTGCCTTGCAGTCTTACTCATAAAGGGTAGCCAATGACAGCTCACGAGCATCTACAAAGTACTTTTTGCGCATTGGCTTGTCAATTTCAGTGTCGATTCAGTCACTGCAAAGGCACTTGTGTCCTACATCACCCGATACAGTTCAAAGTCGATTCATGTTTAGATGAAAAGATCGCTAACCAGCCCTCGTATAATTAATGAAATACACTACCAGGTCTATATACGAGACTTGGGTGATGAAAGTAAGGATCAAAACAAGTTACAAAGAAGAAAATAAGGGACATTTGCCCGCCGCCCATGGTACCAGTTTTCGCCCATCGCATCACTCGCTCTTTAGTTGCTTCCCCAGAACCAGTATCTATAGACAAGCCATGTTAGCATCAATTCGTCATTTTAATGGACTAGCATGGGATGACAACTTACACTGCCGAGTATTGCACTTCAATGTTGGCGGGCTGGCCCTGGCATGTAGCTGGCGCGCTGCCTCCGGCGGTGTCGATTCTGTACACCTCCTTGATGCCGCCGGTGGCGCCATCCTTGGCAAGCAGCTTCAACCACGGAACGGCGCTGGAGCCTGAGGGTCCCTTTGCGGCCGTGGCTGGTGCAGCGACGGTGTTGTTCTTGGAGGTGGGCACTGTGCCGATGTTCAGGGTGGGTGTGTCCAGGTTGAAGAAGGGCGTCGTGCTGTCGACGAAGAAGTGGTGGCCCGAGATGGGAGGAGGCGTCATGGGGCCGAGTGATCCCGTGGAGGTGACGGCGTCGAAGTTGAAGTTGACGGCCATGGCAGGGACCTTTTCCAGCAGATCTTGGTTGATGGCCGCGACGCAGCTGACGTTGAAGAGAGTGGCCAGTGCTCCAACGGCCACGGGAGCTGAGCTGGGGTTGCTGGTATCGCACGTGTAGTTCTGGGTGCCGCGGCCGACGGCAACGTGATGCAGCGTCAGGCCTGCAGAGGGAGGTGGCAGTCCATTGACTAGAATGATGCCATTGATTAGTCCATGTCCATGTCTGTCTGTCTGTATCTAGTCCCGAAGCTATACTTACTAGCAGGCATCTGTGCCTTGGACATGTCGCATATCGGCGCAACGGGCTGTACTTTGGAAGTCTGGACCTTTGATGCAATCAGGTTGAAGTAATTTGACAGGGCATCCAGGGCTGCCGCCGGGTTGGCTACATTTTTGAGGTCGATCTTGGGGATTGCCGGAGCAGCGTGGGCCCCAAAGATGGCCAGTGATGATACCAGGAATGTTGATGGACGCATTGTGTGTGAGAGAAGATGTGGATGTGAAGAGTAAAAGAGGAGAAGATGGTGATGATGTTTTTCTTTTGCGATTCGGTTTCGGTTTCCAACCAACACACTGAGTTCCAATAACCAGATTGGTAGATGACAATGGCGATGATGTTGTGATGGGTGATTTCGTAACAAGGACCAGCCGACAAGCGCACTAATTTTTCTTTTCTTTTGTTTTTATGCTGAAGGGATAAAAAAGCACAAGTTGATATACCAGATACTGACTCAAGGAAATAAAAGGAAAAAAAAAGACGAAAAAGGAATTTGGGGATAAGATATTCAAGCTGGGGGATGGTTCTACCAAGATTCCGAAAACACAAAACAATGCGGCCAACAACCTTCTCTTATAAACCCACCAGCTTTCAATCGTGTCTCACACAATCTAGAACGCGGGTCCAAAAGAAAATTACGTGCATAACAAGCAGTGCTACCTTACTATTGAGCCGTAGTACTACGCGCAATTCCTTTTTTAGCTTACTTTAATTAGTTTCCTCTCTCTGGCTGTCTGTTTTTTGCCGCCTTCCGAAGCGGCGCCAAACGCCTAGCAGCGCAGAAAATAGAAATGAGCGAGAACGGGAAGAATATTGGTTGTGTGAGTGGGGGAAGGGAAGGGAAAGGTAACCGACCTCTCTCTCTCTCTCTCTGTTATGAATCTAGAGTCCATCCCGCGCTCTTTCTTCCTTTTGCCGCTGAGAGGCCTTGATTGGACGAGAGGCGACGGTGGGCGAGGCGCGCATGGGTCAGGGTTGAGGCGATAGCAGGGGCTGCGATTGGCTGCGCGTGCGGCGATTTAGGCGCCCGACCTGGTTCATACTGGATATTACAGGTAACATGAAGTAGTGCTGTAGGTAGCGCTGGAGCAATATGGACGGATATGAATAGCCTGCTTGGCGCAATCTATTTGGCTTTGGTGAGCCTTGCAATCAACATGGTACGATGCTGATGGAGATGCGTGAGCTCTTGTATTAATTAAACACGGCGAAGTGTTGTAACAGCGGATGAACTACGACGCTGTACCAGTTGCTAGACAAAGGGCCCTCTCAAGCAAGGAACTGTAAGACGCTGCGGAGAAAGGAAAGATAACAGTCTTGATTGCCAAAAGAACACAAAGCCGGTTAATCAGCCAGTGGCCAATCAATGTAAATTCCACAAGAAAAGCATACACATCTATATCCATCTTCTTCAGCTCATCTCTCTCATATCATCCGCGCGTGCCTCCATCGAAAACCCATGGAAGCCAATTGATCCATTTACATGCAGTACATACATGCAAGGAAAAGAAAATCAGCCCATTTTCCGGCGCCACATGTTCGGCCCGCCGCCGTGGCGGTTAAACCGAGCAAAACGAACCCATCCACAGAAAACCCCCATCCCACCCAAGTTTCCAAAAATAGCACCACAGATCTCAGCATCTCCTCCCAGCCAACCAAAACCACCATCAGTTCTCTTTTTTCCGATCTCTCTCTCCATCTGAATTGCCCCACGCACACGCGATAGCATCTCATTTGGCTGCTACAGTGGTACTAGTTGGTCGGAGCACAGATGTATGCAAAGCATTTCCGAGATGAGTGTGTAGCGCCAGTTCGGCAGTCCATTTGCCGTGGCAAGTATAGACTCTACTTTACATACCTGCTATCTCATAGTAGGTTTATCTTCGCAGGATCAAGAAGCCGTAGTATTTAAAAACGATTACACAGCGCTCGCATTTACTCAACACACAAGTCGAGCAGAAACAAATAAAAGAGATACAGGTATATCAAATCAATACTGATAATAGTAAAAATAGCAAGCCGATTAGCCTTTCAATACGCAATCAATAGACGCAAATGCCCCTCCTTGGGCCGCACTGGACGGCCGGCGTCTAGAACAAAGTAGCACCACCGCATTCTTGGCTCTGCCATCCTATCAAGTCTCTTCATCTCTGGATATACACGCGTTCGCAAGCAGCAGATGAACCTCTTACAAACGTCAAGTCGCAATATCAAAACCGCTTACGAGTACATACATGACATAGGTAACATGACATGAACACGCACATGCTCTCTCCAACCAAGCTGCGCTCTGCTGGCAGCAGATATTGGTCTTCCCAGAGTGCACCATTCTGCCAAGAGCAACAAACCACTCCGTGTGTATCATATATAGCAATAATAGTAGTAGCAGTAGTAGTACATGTGGTCATTTCCAGAAAAGACAATCAAAATCTCCTCCTGCTGACCGGCACCGAATGACCATCCCACCACTCCCCTCTTCATTTATCTACCATTGACTCTTTACCCATCAAATCCATCTTCCCGCCAGTCTCCATGGCCTCCGCCGCTTGCCGCTCCTCCACCTACTCCCCCTCCACCAGCAGCTGCTCCCGCCGCCGCCGCCGCCGCTGACGAGCCGAAATTGCTGGCGTGACTCTCCAAGTCTGCCGTGCCCAGCCAGTACAGCGAGAAGAAGACCAATATGTGCAGCGCCACGCAGTAGGCGGCAAACAAGTTCCTGCTTGTCCGCGACGCTAGAACCATGCGCGTGATTGAATAGACCACCCTCTCTGGAAGGCTCATGCGTCGGTACGCTCTGGCCGACTCTCGGCCGCGGAACGCTGCAAACGGCGATATGCTGGACTCGTACGCTTTTTGGTAGCGGTTCAGCTCCATGCCGGGATTTCCTGTCCCACCGATGGTGACTGTCGACGGGTTGGGGTTCGTCGCGTAGGCAGATGACGAAGATGTCGTGGCCCCTCCTCGGCTGTAGGTTGAGACATACCTTGTCTTCTCGTAAAGATTCAAGTTGTCTTTCTGCAGGGCGGCCACTTCATGTCGTAGCTGCTGAACCGCCCGGTGGTTTTCGGAGAGCTCCTGCTCCAGCTGAGCGTTCCTCTTCTTGAAGCGATCTCTCTGCGCCATCACCATCGGGAGAATACCTGATCCTCCTCCCATCGGTTCACGCTCGCCGGGTGCTGTCCGAGGGTCTATTCCACTAATGATGGATGACGTGGGTGATATTCTCCCTCCCTTACGTCCTTGGGCGCGAGTGATGTAGGTGCCAGCAACAGATGCGCCAGATGGGAAAGCGTTTGCCCCTTCTGCCTGGAGATTTTCCAGGTCACTCTCGAGCTTCTCATTCAATTTCTGCGCCTTCTCTAGCTCTGCATTGGTTCTGGAAAGATCTTCCTGGAGATCTTCTAGTCGGCGCTGCAAGTCTTGATGCGAGACCCGGAGAATCGTAAGCTCATCGTTGAGTTTCTTATTTCGCGCCAACAAGAGTTTCTCCAATGTATCGCCCTTGCCAGTGACCCCTTCGATTTCGTGTGGCACCTCGTCGTCATCGCCAGTTGAGAACTCAATGCTCTTGAGAACCTCCAGCTCCTGCTTCACCTCCTCGTAGTCACCCCATTTGTCCACCTTTTCTTTGAGGGACTCTTTCTCCTCCTTCAACAGGACCACTTCACGCTCTACGGATCGCAACTTGCTATCGAGATCGCGTTTGAACCCTTCCTTCTCTACCCTCGCTGCGTCCAGCTTGCGGATGAGAGAAGAGTTCTCCGAGCGCATTCGCATGTATCCAGGATCATCCTCCAGGGATGAATTCTGAGATTGTCTCGACGACTTGGTCTGGGCCAGCTCGAGTCTCATCTGCTCATTCCGTGCTTCAACTTCAGCTAGCCTGGAACTCGTCCGCTCGAGATCCACATGAAGCATTTCAAGCTCCGCATTCAAGGCTTGGCTGCGCTGACCATCTTGTTCTTCGCTGTTAGCTTTCCCCAGTCGCTGATTGACTTCGTAGTTGGCCTTCAATTCGCTTAGCAGGCGGTCCTGATTCGCAACCTTCTCTTCGAGCGTCTTTTCTTTGGCCTCCCAATTGTCCTTCTTCTCATCCAGCACAGCGGTCCATGATGTTTCCACCTCTTTTACCTTGGCCTCCAAGTTGTCCTCAAGTCCTTTGCGGGCAGCGCGTTCGTCTTGGAGCCTGGATTCTGATTCTTCGAGCTGCGTCGTAAGCTTTGAGACGCTCTTTTGGAGGTGCTTATTTTCTTCGGTAACTTTCGGTAGCGTATCTTCGGACACCAGCATCGAATCAACCGAGGCTTCCAGTAAAGGATATGGATCGGGGGCCTCAGACAGCGAAGTATATGCCTTGAGAAATGCCGAGTTCACCGATTTAGAATGATTCGTTAGGAGATCGATAAAGGTTTGGTATGCTGCAGCCACCCAATGTCAGCTTGTTAGTCTTGTTTTGGCTGCGAGGAATCGTTGGCCAGAAAAGAATGCACCTTTGAGAAGCCCTTTGATCTCCGCCAGTTTTGTAGCATCATCTGATTTTCTGAAATCCTTGGTCTTTTGCGCCAGTTCCTTGCGCTGCACCGTCGAGTCTCGCTGGTAGGTCACAATCTCCGACGCCGTATTGTCCAGATTGGATACCAGCGTTGTCAGGTCAACATCTATGCGATATGGTCAGAGGATTCAATTGCACGAATACCCGGCATGCTCTACATACTCCTCCACGCTGAGATGGCGTGAGAGAACTTGTTTCCTCCGACGGCATCGGGGCCGCTGCTCTGCGCCACAGCCCCTTCTGTATCGTTCGACATGGTTGTTGAGCTCCTGTGGTGTGTGTTTTTCGCCGCTGCGGAAGAGAGAGGGTCGGTCAGGGAAGCATTGAAATGTCGACTTCGTAGTTATTCAGAGAGCAAAAGGCGCAGGTCCAATGGTTGAATGCTCCTGGTTGGCGGATAGCCAGCGTGCTTGTCGGTTGTGAAACGAGTTGACGTAGCCAAAGTCGCATCGGCACAAGGCGACGCAAGCTCCCAAGTTCCAGGTGCCGATGCCCCGTAGTTCCAGCGTGTCCTAGTGCTGAACAACCAGCCACAGGGGCCACCAGCAGCGCCCCACCTCAGCCTCGCCCGCAACAGCTCGCAGCTCTCAAGGTATTAGCGCTAGGCGAAAGGCTGGGGCATTCGTCACCTTAGACACGAGCACTCCGAGGCTTCCCCTCCAACTCGCCTCTCCAACTCGCTGCTCTTGCTGCGAGCGCGGATACTTCGCCTCAAGCCGTCGTCCCGGAAAAAAGCCATGAGCCCGGTGTTCAGATGACATCACCAGAAGGAGACACGCTGTCATGACATCCAATGGCCCGGGTGGAGGGGCATCATCACCATCTCCCGCAATGGCCTCGCCAACCGTTACTGTGCAGCCCGTGGACCGGTCAGAGGGGCCGTTTGTGCTGCAGCCATGGATAGAGTCAGTGCCTCTCTCAGCAGATGGTGCTGAGGGCGATATCAAGATCAACTGCGTCGAGTATTTCGGTTCGTGCGCTCTTTGTTTCCACCTCCAACCACTTATACCATTTGCTAACTGAGCCTTGCTCTCCTCGATATGCAGACGGCAATCTCTACGTCGGCACTTCTGCCGCTGAGCTCCTTCACTTCGTTAGCATCCCTCCAGATCCCTCCGACCCGTCCGGACGACCGGTGTTCATTCCAGCCTCCAGGCTCTCCCCGGCATTCGCTGAAAACACCCCAGCTCGGCCTGGGGTGCAACAAATCCTGCTACTACCTCGCGTCGGCAAGGCATGTATATTATGCAACGGAACGGTCACCTTTTACTCTCTCCCAGAGTTGAGCCCTGTCTTTGGAACGAAGCAGGTCAAGAACTGCGGCTGGATCGGTGGCGTTGACTTGAACGAAGAGGGACTTGGTGATGGAGCTACAAACACAGGCGAGACGGTCACGGCTCTTCTTTCTCTCAATAGGCGAATCCAGGTTGTTAGAATTGACGAAGATGTGCGCGCTGTCAAGGTATGATTCAGTGCCTGCCATGCTCAAGCAAGGCTTTCCTCGCTATCAAGACTCGCCACTTACACATCTCCAGAATATCGATTTTGCCGGCAGCACTCTTTCTGTGCGACGAGATTCTATAGCATGTGTTGCAGACTCAAAGACCTACGCTCTTCTCGACGTGGACCGACAGCTAAAGATTCCTCTCATGAACATGTCATCCTTGGAAGAAAATCCTAATGCTGCCGAATTTGGCCATGTGCAAGACATTGCCAAGGGCGCAAGCAGCGGCCGAAGTGCCTCAAGAAGCCGAGCACAGCCCAGAAGCAGTTCAAAAGGCCATAACCGAAGTGCTAGCCTGGGAACTACAGGCCCGTCTAGAAACTCGCCAGCTCCCAGTTCTCGAGGAACAAGCCCAATGCCGCCTGCTTCACAGACGCTTTCTCATCCGGGACAGCCTTCGAGCCCTCGACCTCCCGAGGAGCATAGTTCTACTCCACCGCCCGGCGACAAACCGCTACCACCGCCCCCTCCTTCAGCTAGCCCAGCTCCACAGGTTGTGACAGTCTTTCTAAAGCCACATATTGCCTCGCCAACCCCAGAAGAGTTCCTTCTAGTCATGGGTACTACTCCTTCTGAACCTGGTGTTGGCATGTTTGTAAATCTTGATGGCGATCCTACTCGGCCAACAATCACATTCGATAAATACCCCGAGCAAGTCGTGGTTGACGGCAGTTCATCAGATGCTGGCTCATCCGAAGACGCGGACGGCTATGTGTTTGCCTCCATGACAAAAGATGTCCAGGGTGTCCCTCGCAGCGGGGTAGAGATTCAAAGTTGGAGTGCCGGTAATGAAGCACATCCCGAAAAGCAATGGTTAGAGGCAGATGATCCTGGCCTGAGCGGGACATACGGAATCCGTGCTCTTACAAACAGCCAGGAGACCCAGTCCGACGAGGTTGTTGAGAAACTCAGCATGAGAAAATTCATGCCATTTCCCAGCTCAGCTGAATCTTCCGCTCCAAAATCGCCGACGTTAAAGCCCTCGAGCTCTCGGACTACTCTCTCAATCGAACAGCTATCAAAGGAGAGGGAACTTTTCGAGCGTGACGCTGATTCACAAGACGGAGAGCCACTTCCAGAGGGGTGGGAAGCTGCACGAACTACAGAAGGAGAGGAATTCGCCCGCCGCCTTGCGAAATCCAAGACGCGTGTTGCTGTATGGCGTGGCAATCGGATCTGGTGGGCTGTGCGGAATCCTCTTATTGTCCAACTCGATAAGCGATTAGAAGCTGCTCGCCAGGCAGCATACAGTGACAAGAAAGACATTGATAAACGCGCAATTATTATGGTTTTATCAGCTATTCGCGATCGTGAGCCAAAGACAGAGCTCGAATTTACTTCGTTTGGCTATATACAACAAAAAGCTGGAGTCATCCTTTTGATCAATCTCCTTCTCTCGGCGCCAGACACGGAATTCTCAGACGAGGAGTTGAATGCGTTACAAGAAGTTCTAGTCGAAAGTAAACTTGATCCCCGGGTTGTCCTTTCCCTAATTCCAGGCGTTCGAAATGAAATTATTGAAGGTCGTCGAGGTATTTGGGTTTATGGCGGTGTCAAAGAATCTCCCGAAGCTTTCCTGGCAAATCCGGCATTCCAAACGCTATCTCAAGAAGGCATTAGAGGCCTTCCGCTCAAAACTCTGCATTTCCTGAGACGCTATCTACATGCTTGGAGAAAATTAAAGGGCTTTGGAAGCGTATTAGTCGAGGCCGAAGTGTTTCGAACGGTAGACGCAGCATTACTACTTGTTCTACTAGAGCTTGATAGGCACTCACCCAAAGGTTTAGGAAAGGGGGGTGCCGTCCGGGCAGAGATAGGTGCTCTCGTGGACGGCGGCATAGACTGCTTGGATCGAGCTGTCAGCCTCCTCGAATCATATCACAGATTCTTTGCTCTGAGTCGATTATATCACAGCCGCAAAATGTCGGCCGATGTTTTGGCGACTTGGAAGCGCGTCCTCGAAGGAGAGGAAGATGACGCCCAAGAGTTGGTTGACGGTGAGCAAAGAATACGGGATTACCTCGCCAAGATTAGCAACCAAGAGCTTGTTCAAGAGTACGGCCTGTGGTTAGCCAACAGAAATCCAAGACTTGGCGTGCAAGTATTCGCCGAAGACAAGAGTAAAGCACCCAAATTTGAGCCTACCAAAGCAGTAGAGCTGCTGCGTGCCGAAGCTCCAGGCGCGGTTAGATACTACTTGGAACATTTGGTGTTCGACAAAGGGTACGAAGCATATGTTAACGAGCTTATTTCCTACTATCTGGAGATTGTCATGGACGATCTCAAATCTGACGAGAGCCGGGACCGTGTCCTAGCCGCATATGATGCCTACAGAGCTCTTCAAAATCCTAAACCAACGTATAGGCATTTCTTGACTGAAAATGCCCCTGAAAACGACGAGGTCTGGCAAAGCCGCCTTCGACTACTTCAACTCCTCGGCGGCCCTCACGAGTACGACGTTGCCGCGATTAGAGATCGCACCGACAAGTTATCAGGCGACCTGCTCGTCCCCGAGGCCATCATCCTCGCCGGCCGAGAACGCAAGCACGAAGAGGCTTTGCGTCTCCTGGTCCACAAACTCGGCGACTACGATACCGCCCTGTCGTACTGCCTCCGCGGCGGCGCAACCATCTACTCTCCCGTGCAAGGGCGCCGCGACAGCGTTCCCGAAATCGAACAGCAGCGTCGCCTCTTCCAGGTCGTCTTCCGGGAATTCCTCGCCATTGATGACGTGAGCGACCGCGTCGAGCAGACCAGCGCTCTTCTCGACCGCTTCGGCGGATGGTTCGAAGTCGACGACGTGCTAGCCCTCATCCCAGACCGATGGTCCGTCGACATTGTTGCCGGGTTCCTCGTCGGGGCTATGCGGAAACTGGTGCAGGAGAAGAATGAAGCCATGATGAAGAGAGCTCTAAGTGGCACGGAGAATTTGAGAGTGAGTTACGATTTGGTTGTCAAGATTGGGGAGAAGGGACCCAGGATTGAGGAGGCGCCAAGTCAGGAGTAGAGTGAGCGTTTGCGAAATAAAAAAGGAGGCATTTTTGTCCCAGTCTTGGGGAAGAGCGATATGTATTGGCGTTGTTTTGGGGGGGAGATGTGAGGTCTTTTCTTTTTTTGAATAACTGCTTCGAATAGAGTTTATGTATGTATGTAACGAAATAATACCACGTCCACGACGATGCGATTCTGCCTTTTGTGAATCAAATTCAGCTTTACTACCAGCACGAGAATTCAAGTTGGCCAAAACTCAGTCACATTTACACACAATCAACACATCCAATGAAAAAAAAAAAAAAAAAAAAAAAAAAAAAAAAAAAAAAAAGACACCGAGTATGCATTGGGCGAATATGAATTGAATGCCATCTACTTTCCACCGCAAACGCCCTAACACTGGCTTACGCATATAGACGGACGGCGTGCATATAAACTGCTCCTTCTTGTCTGCAAGGAGCCATAAACATCAACTGGATATACGACGCTAAAAGTGCGCTCTACAGTCGGACCGTAGTCCGGAATAATGTAATACACATAAAGAAACAATCATCTCATCGTCCTCCGCGTCAGTTTTCCTCATCATCAGCTTCTTCCACTGTAACAGCCCTGCTCTTTCCCTTGTCGGATGGGTCTTCTTCTGTGTGAGCCGCCTCGCTCTGCTCAAGCTCCAAGATACTCGGCTCTCTTTTGAGATCAGCCTCGGGTGCAGATTCTTGAGCATTATTGCTACTACTACTTTCAGGCACATTCTCGCCTTCTGTCGGCGGAGCAGCCTGTGTGCTGGCTTGGCTCGCCGTGTCTCCTTGATCCAGTCGAGATCCGTTTCCGAAAAGCTGATTGGACCCGCCCCAGTTTGGCAGCATTGGGCTAGGTGACACCACGGGAGGGTGATCTGACGAAATTACAGGAGTCGGCGGTTGATCTCCTCGTGTTCTCGCAGCATTAGAAGCAGGAGCGGGAAACGGCGAAGACTCAGCTGGCGCAGTTTCTTGACTATGCGGCACCGTCGGCGTTGGCTGTACTGAAATTGATGCAGCCTGGCTTCCGTTTGCAAGGTCTCCAGTGTGAGGCACGCCAGTAGTTTGAGGTGGGAACTGCGGCGCAGTCTGAGCATTGTCTAGCCTCTGTAGAGGCGTCAAGGACCATCCAGGAGGCAGCACCAGTCCTTCTGGCAACTCAGAGCTACCAGCAGGGATTGCTGTCGTGGAGGGGCCAGCTCCGTGTCGAGTCATCAATGGGCTGTTCATTCTTGGTGGCATGCCCGGAAAAGGAGGGGGGAATGGTGGCAAACCACCAAGCTGAGGTACCGGCATGGGCAGCGGTGGCAGGCCTACCGGGACTCCAGTTGGTGGATAGTAGGGTACAGGATATTGGTTCAGGCCATTCTGTGCGGCGTCCTGTGGCTGCAGCCGTCTCTGGCGAAGCCGCTGAATCTCAGTATTGAGCATGTTGGCGATTTGCAGTTCGTGCTGTGTACTTTGTAAAGTCTGCAATTCGCGTTGCAGCATCTGCTCTGCCTGCTGTAAAAGATTTCCGACCTGCTGTAAATTGTCACCCGACGGAGGTAACTGAGACTGGTTCTGAGAGGCTGTCGTAGCTGCGTTTGGTTCCTGATCACCAGCAATTTGCGGCATGCCAAACTCTTGAGCGAGCTGCCGAACTTGCTGGTCATTAGCTCCAAATCCAACTCTTATAGGACCAAGAGTAAAGACGCGGGGCTGTCCGCCACCTCGTCCCCCTTGAGGATGATGATGCGCATGTTGCCCGTCGCCATGTACATGGTTATCATTGTTTCCATTGTCGTTTTCGTTTCCGCGTTGATTCTGGCCTCGTTGCGGTGCCTGGCCAAACTGTATTCTGAGACCAGCTTGACGACGGCCATTACGAGGCCGTGGTTGTTCGCCCGTGACTGGGCTTCTACATGTCGGGCACACCTGCTGCCGTTCCAGCCAGCTTCTGAGGCAGCCAAGATGTAGAATGTGGCCGCATGGAAGTTTCTTGGGGCGTATACGATCGACAACACCTACATTCTCTGCAGGGTCCCAGAAACGCATTTCTTCGCGGCAAATGATGCATGTATTTTCTTGTGCGAGATCTTGCACAGTAGCATCTGCGTATTTGTTCATCTCTTGAATAGCCCGTCTGTAGCGGAGAAGCGCGTTGAGCCTCTTCAAGAAGTCTCTCGTCGTCATGAACAAGTCTCGCATGATATGAATCGGGAGACCATAGAACATGAGAAGCATCAAGAAGAAGGAGATGTAAATTCCCAGCTTGGCAAAGTCTAGTGATGCAAGTTAGAAAATCTGTAGTTATATACACCACTTCGGGGGAAAGGGGGGGCTTCTCTTACCAGTGAGCAAGTCCAGCCAAAGAATCAGTTCACCCTTTGCCGACCAGCCGGGCACTTCAATGTCCATTTCGTCAATCTCATCAGGATTGGGCAAGGGTTCTTCATTCTCCGGGGCTGGCTCTCCAGCTGCCGCAGCTGCTTCGCGTTGACGAATCATCTCATCCCTCTGCCTGCTGATCTCGGCCTTTCGCTCCGCCAAAAGCTTGCGAGTCTGCAGGTCGAGGATGCGCTGCTCCGTGATTGATACCAAGTAGCGGAATCCCGTTCTCATAGAGTTGGTGGCGAGGATGGCAAACTCAAACAGAAACATGACCATCATATTGGGCCTAGCCTGCTGAATGACCGTGAGGACCGTATATCGAAGTATCCAGATATCGTAGATGAAACTGGCCGCAAGGGAGATGCTGAGTCGCAGGTGGAAGAGTCGAGGATTCGTAGGGGGTTGCTGCTCGAGGAAGTCTACACGGCCATCTCCAATCCAGCCCCAGACCTTGCCCGTGACCAGAGCCGTGAACATGACGAGGAACCAGGCCCCAATCTCCTCTCGAAAGATTGTCATGGCCAGACATGTCTCGGTGATAGCAAACCATGCTCGCTCGGTAAGTTGTTCGACCTCGATCGCGCGCAGCGTGCCAAAGCATATCTGCGTCAAGGCATAGATGAAGCTAGTGTACAAGAACAATGTGAAATTGACCAAAACCTATAACAACAACGTCAACTGTTTAGGTCCCACCGTGGCAAATAGACAGAGGAGGAGAGATGCCGCGTACCAGCAGACAGAAGTTACTCTGCGCAAGATACACCATAGCCGAGTAGAAGTTGGCCCGCTGGTGAAATGCCGAGAGAACGACTGCACCCGCCAGGGCAGTCGACACCTAAAAATAGCCAATCTGTGAGCATCATGTATATCAAACATAGACCGAGAGTCCAATGCCGCGCAGCCTGATTGGAGGAGAGCTCGACACCAAGCCTGAAGATGGCGACCTACCCCGGCGTACCAGCCCAGCCGCAGTTTAAACATTGCGAACCAAAGACTTGACTTGGAATGATGAAGAAGGCGGATTTGCAGATTCTACATTTCCATCATTCGAGCTGGCAATCGCTCTCGCTGTATCGGGAGAAGGCGAAATGGGCTCGAATGGCTGATTAACAATTGCAACGGTATGCTTTGATGCCACGTTATTGATAAGGAGGTGAGTGAGGTAAGCTCAGTGACCAGTGACGCATTAGCAGCACGTGACTGAGCTGTCAAGCTCGGCACGTTCCGCGGCTTAGCCGATTTGATGCTGAAGCCCGCGCTTAGCTTATCGTGGCTTCTCCCGCGTGCATGGAACGTGTAGAGAGCATTTGATCGCCATTCAGCGAGTAAGAGTGAGGCAAATTGAGCTGGCTTTTTATATATATGACTTGGTTTGTTTTATTGTTTGAGTTGTGAATGATACAGACCAGCTCCGTATTGGCAGTTGGGACAATGTGCATAATTTCACTGCCTCGACGCTCTTGCTCATTCTTGAAAGGACCTCAACAACAACTCAGATATTGTTCTCTCTCGCCAAATTGCAATCAATAAACCATGCAAAATTATATCCCATAATCGAATTGAAGAAAAGCTTAACACATATCAGCCAATCGACGGCTAGTTCCGCAAACTGCCTTGCTCGTTGTAAAACGGCTAGTGTGATTGATGCAAGAGGTTTAGTACGACATTTGCTCACCGTTTCGACCAGGACTCGTGCAGAAAAAAGACGGTATAAATACGACCTAGGCAATCAGTTTTATCCTTACAAATCATGCTACGCCTTCATATTTCACCCTTCTCCATGCTAAAAATCTTCCCTCTCAAAAGACAACCTTGCTCCGTTGTGAAGAACTCATCTATGCTGTTCAGTCGTTGCTCTAAGCGCGGCAAGTGATGAAATCCTCACACATGGCCCGTTTCCTAAACACATACAGTAGCCACTACATGTCTGTGCCTTGTACGTATATGTCTACCGCCATACATTTTGAATTACAGCCATCATCGCCATCAACTTACAGACAGGTATCCTAAAATGAGACCCCCATAGCAACCCTATCGCAATAAAGATTCCCCTCCGGCGCAAAAAAAAAAACTCCAAATAAGCATTCACTTACAAAGCTGCTACTACTATTCACCATTTCTCTCTTTTTTTCCCTAAATCGAAACACACATGCTTTTACACCCTGCATCTCCCCATACTCCTTCCCGTTCGCCAAGCAAAATCCCATCCCGAAATATACATTTTTGTTTACTTTCCAGCAAGCAAGTGAGAAACAAGGGAAAAAAATAATCAATGGGACAAAAAAATCCCCCCCAGAAACCCTGTACATCTCATCATCATCATCAGTTCGCAAGGTTTCATCTTCCGAAGTTCCGAACTCCTCTCTCCCCATGTAAATGGCCCCCCTTTTCTCCAAGGGAGAGAGCATAAAGGCCACGCGGCAGCCCTGTCACCAGATCACCGTTTTTGTTCCAGGGGGGGAGGGGGTGAAGGAGAAAAAAAGTTACTCTCTTATCACGATGAGAATTTCCACCATGACAGGGTTCACTGCTTGTATCCGATAGAATACCACAGCACAAAAGAAACAAGGGCAGCAAGAGTTACTGGTCACAACACAGGGGGTTCTCTCTTTCCCGTCCCAATAAACCCCCTCCTCGCTCTTGGTCTCCATTCCCAGTTTTTCTCTCGCAAAGCCACGTACTGTATAGATCGAAAAGGGAATCCTGTCCTCCCTCTTCCCTCTGGTAACAGTATCTCCGTAACGGCAATCTCCACATTTGGTTCCATGTACTACCGGTATTTCGTACAAAGGGGAAACCGAGCTGTAGTCACCAAGAGCTCGGTTCGCCCCTCTAGGCGCCGTTACAAAGAGAAACGGCCCGAGTACCAAAAGAGCACGGAGATTTTGTCTCTGATAAAATTGCGCATGTCTGAGAATGAGGTATACAGCGGGTAAGACAACAAAGACATTGAACTCTTGAATGAATGACGTGAGTTGAAGCAGTAGATTGGTTACATTTACAGCGGAAATAAACATTACGAGTAAGTGTCACAGCATAGCTTTACTTCCGCTCTCTAGTTCCGTGGAAATATAACAAGTTCACCAATCACAACAAGAAAAGAAGAATAAAAAGTTCACTCTCTATCCAAAACACAGTGTACAGAGCGGTGAGTACTAACGACAACAGTAGTGTCTTTACACCCACAATCCACTTGCTTTTAACCACAGATCCAGCGATCGACACTCACACAAGGCCGGGAAAAAAAACCTATGACGAAATCTAATCTCAAAATGAGGAAAAACAAAATCCATGACAGAAAGATTCACAAACAAAACACTCAAAATCAGATCATCAGGGGCCGAAACATTGATTTGCACCCCCAATCTCCCCGTTCAAAACTGTGGAGGTGAGGAGAGAGCAAAAAACAGATAGACAGGCAGAAATAACAGTGTATACACGAAATACCAGTTTAGCCTATCGCTCGCTACAATATGCCGGGCGGGATTGAACAGGCTGCGTCACAAGTCTCGACGTTCCGTTCTCAACTGAGACATACAGCCCATATTTGTTCTTGGCCCCCTCAAAAGGCAGGCCAACTAGGTAGGCCTAGCTGGCACTTTTAAGCCGAGGCGACATCGTGGGCCCCCCCGTTCAAAGTAATGCCATGCCATGCCATGCCATGCGAAATGTGCCTTGTCGTGTCTACAAGTGAGATAGATCCGCGTTGCATGCAGAGAGCTTGGATAATAGGCAGGGCTAGTGTCTCAATGGGCACATTCGTATGTACAAGTAGACGCGGAAGGGGTTCCGCCATCGCACCACATCATACAATCAGACTACGACAACCGACTCCATACGTGAATTTGGCACGGATCATCCGTTGGCATCAAAGGGGGGGAAGGGGAGGCCCTTCCGCAGCCTGTTGTTTGTTCCTCGGCAAGTGTCTTGTACTAGATATAAGAGTTTCGTACAGTACTTGTACATCCATTCGCCGGTGTGGTTGGTAAGACGATTGCAAAAAACCCACTGGTCAGGCCAAACTGGAGAAAGCTACCTAGCCTGGCATCGACGGAGTTTGGTACCAGACCACTTTATCGCCTTGGAGTCTTTTCTCCAGACTTCCCTTACTCCGGCATTATCCACAGAATAAGGCATGGGCAAGGGGGTTAACCAAACAAACACACAGGGATGTTGCCGCTAGTTTCTAATGGTTCTAAGAGTATCTCCGAAAGGAAATTTCTTCAGAAACCAATAATGTAGACAAAAAGGTGTTTCTGCTCCGAGATAGGAGAAAGAGACATACCGTGGAGGCCAAAGATTAGGAAACTCATCTCCCCACTTGTCAACAGGATTCTGCAAAGAAAACACAACCTATTTTCCCAGTAACAGAGGGAGAGTTATGAAAATGAGGCTCGGCAGATCGGATACGTGGCTGTCATGTATGTACAAACATGCACAAAAAAAAAGCCCGTACGGTAAGGCTATCTTAGTGCCCAGAAGGAGGGAAAAAACGCCTAGGTGTGGAGCTCGTACCTGCGGACGCTGTATATGTACGAGTGCCCTACGGTGAAAGGAAGTTTGGCGATATGCAAGAATATGGGGGGGGGGCTATTGAGTCAAGAAATGTCTTCACAACCACTAGTCATTGGCCGAATCGAATCCCCCAGCTTATATAAGTCAACAGGGGGGCGTGTCGCTCAATTGCCTGAAAGAGAGAACAATTCAAGAGCACCCTACTTGTATTTCGGATGGAGCAGATGCCGGCCAAGGATTGCGACGCCGGCAGCAAATCGGTCACTTTTTTTTTTTCTTCCCTCCATCCCAGGATGCTACGGTACGACATTGACGACAGGCACCATAAAAAAACAAAGCCCGATCATCATGATGAACGAGGAGAGGGATGGGGATGGGCAGAGACAAACCCACCGGCCCGTTCCCTTAGCCCAGAAACACACACCACGGCGACCCTTGACCTGCTGAAGGATAAGACGGAGCGGCCATTGAAAAGAGACACGGCAGGACGGGCCAGCGATTGGGTGCCGCGGCATGGTCGCTGATTTGTGTCATCTCTTTGTTGTGTCTGTGGAACAAAGGCAGCAAGATGCAGCACCGTAGTATTGCTCGGCCTGTGCGACCGAGCTGCTGCCGCCTGCGCTCCGGACTCCAGACATGTCCCGTACAGGAGTACATGTTGCATGTCGGCGGGCCAATGTCCAATGTAGGTTGATATAGAGAGGTCTGCGCTGCTCTGCTGTAAGTGCCTGCAAGTGCCTAGACATGCATGCCAACGCACTTGGCGCATCCAGAGCAAATAGTGCAATGTGCTATTGGTGCGTGGTGGGTGGTGAGAGGCAGTGCGATGCTCAATCGGGCGTCTCTGCCGTTGTATTGGATGGCGATGAGCTGCACAAGGTGCATATTCGATCCAAATAGGAAATCCAGCATGACGGCATCCCCCATATCATGATGCCTGAGAGACCGGACCGTCGACAAATCGTCGTACGAGTGCGACGGTGTCTTTTGAGGACACGGCCCAGACAGGTCGAGGCCAAGATTCTCGCCCCTCCGCTGTTGCAACGACTCCAAATGGACAAGATGCGGGAAACATATCGCATAGGCCTACAGAAGTAGTACCGCGAGTATAGCTGCTGCAGTACTTGGTGGTGGTGGTGAGAGGCATGTCCAGTCCATACTGTACTGTACAATACCGCATACAGACCCTGATTGGTGTATGCGCCTCAACGTGCGTGCATCTTCCCCCCAACGTGCCGTCGCATTCGTTCGGCCCCTTTCGCGCTCTCCGATCGGTCCTGTCCATCACCAAGATGTGTCGGCAAGATAGGGCCCCCAAAGTGATGCATAACGCGCATCAAACCATTGGCAAAGAAGCGCCAGGAAAAGAAGCGAATATTATCCGGTTCCTATTCGCCTCTCCCCATCCCGATTGCCTCGATTCGGATTGCTGCCCCCCCCGAGTCATATCGCGAATTCAAGCCCCTTCCGGTCAAGCGCCCTCGCTCGCGCCTCTGGCCATCGCTCTCTGGGAAATCGCGGGCGGAAGCGAGCGCCTAGGCACGACTAAACCAGATGCCAGCATGGGCAGGGCATGGAGCGGTCCTGTAGCACGACCAGCTGTAGATTCGCATTCGTTCGGGGTCCAGGTTCACCTCACTGACCGGCTCGACAACCACACGTGGCCGTGCTGATTCCAAAATGCTTGGCCGCGTCGCTTCGAGAGCGCCACGCCCATCATCTCCACTCTCTGTTTTACCCTTACAGTACACTCTCAAACCTTGAGCCAAAGAAACGATATCCACTGCAAAAAGAGGCTGTACAGCAACGTCAACCCGTCATTGACAAGCGGCATGCCCGTAGAAGCGGCTCTTATCCACCAGCAATGACGAGTATACAATCTAACCGGTAGTGCCAAAGTTAATTGCAGACAGGTTGCCGATTTGGTGCTTTCGTAAGAGCTCTGCTTTGCGCCGAGTGTAAGACTTCGGGGAGGCGTCAACGCCAAGCAAGCCATGAGGCTCTCCAAAGACTCGGGACAAGCAACACGCATGCCTGGATCAAACAACTGCCTCAGCACGCGCCCTCCCGCCAGCCAGCCCCTTTATTTTGCGTCTGGAGGTGATGAGGCCTTCTCCCTGTATGGAATGCTGGCGTTGAGGCCGTCTTGCTGGGCACGAATCGCTCAGCAACCGGGGGACCGTCCTCACAGGCAATTCGCCTGCCCTACGAGGCGTCCCCCTCCCCTTCACACCCCCTGGCCACGATCCCCGGCAACATCTCCACGCTAATATAAGAGTGGTCGCCGACCACTATGTTAGCCGAACGCCACAATTCCCCGTAGTTAAGCGTTGGTGCTAGTCGGGAGACGGACCCGAGCGCAGAGAGCCTAGCGGATGTCAGAAGCACATCCCTGGCTGGATATCACGCCGATTGCCGTCTGAGCATGTCTCGCCAGCCGCGCTAGACAAGATGGCCCCCAAAGGACTAGACGCTGCAAAAATAGATGCGCTCCAAGCTTCTGTTGGTGAGCGGCGCATGAATTTGCAATGTTTTGCGCTGAAACGCCCCCGCCCGAGACTTGAATAGACGTCCTCTGTCCAAAGGGAGCGAGCGGGGGGCAAATGCCACTCGTCCAATACAGACAGGCATCTGAAGGAATAGCCAGCGATCATCCCGCCCAGCCTAATGCTGTAAGTGCGAGCTCGCCAAAGGCTGCTTAGCGATGCGACTTTCTCCGCGGTAGCACCTGTCATCCGTACGTCAGATAACCTTTCTTTGTGCTTGATGAAGCTTGACCACTTACATCACATAACCAAAGAGCCAAATCGCCCGTTTTCCTTTTCAGACAGCATGTACTGCATGAAGAAATGCTAATAACCTCGCAACAGCATGTAACTTAAAAAGGCCAGCTGGGTATTCCAGCACAGATGTTGGGTTGCATCGGGCCACTCCTAACAAGCACACTTGTTCACACACAAGCGGAAATCGAGTGTCAAGGGTATCGGAGTGCCAGGGGTGACCCTCGAAAAGGTTGGCTTTGCGAACGTAACGTAAATCTTTTTACAATGGCCTATACTTGTACATACTTGTGCATACTCGTACTGTACTTGAGATATGTTCCGTGCTCCGTACGGAGTCGGGCACGTTTCTGCGCTGCGTGAGCCTCCGAGTGAGGGCTGCAAAGAGGAACAGTAAGCATGGCTGCATCTCCATGTGCTATCTCGATTTGCACCACATCTCAAGCCGTGAGGCCTCGAATCCAATCCCTTTGCTAGCATCAGCCTAAAGCAAACCCCCCTCAAGCCTAATGCATAAACCAAAAAGGCTTCCTAGAGTCAGGTGGGAGCCCTAGATTTCGGCTCTCCGCCACAAGCCCTACGAAGCTAAGCGTTTCCAGCCGGCTGGGACGGATAGGCGCCGCCTCGAGACATTCGTTTCTCTCTGATCACGACCTACCGGCAGATTGGGACGCCTCGCTTTACATGGACCAGTCTCGAACGAGAGCTTACGGCGCTTTGAACGCTTGTTTGCTAGTTCGACAGGGCGAGATTAGGAATGTATGCATAGTACAAGCCTCTTTAGCTCTCTTGATTTTGGCTTCTCCGCTGCGCTGTCCACACAAGCCGTGCCGACCCTGGAACTCGCCTTAGCCGTGCCACGGCTTAGAGGGTGGGTGTATGTAGTTCCAGCCTTGTTACCAGGGCTCAACTTAGGAACGAGAAGCAAAGACAGCACCAGCCGTTCCTGTGCAATGTGCTGTCCATGCCATGCCACCTCCCGAGTTCGACTGCAGTGAGCACTTAATTGCGCGAGCTAGACCACGCACTTAGGACAGCAACTCGGCTACAAGATCTGCCTCACTGTTATATCTGCCGCTGCAAGGGAAAGATGCACTCCTGTGTTAGCGGGGCTTGCTAGTCATGATGATGCTGCAAGTTGTCTTGGAGCACTCTATAACTCATGTGCCCATGTTGTTGATGCAGTTAGCGGTTCGTACTTTGTTGGCCCTTTCCAAGAGGTTGTCTCGTAAACTTAAAAGTTGTGCTGGCAGAATCAACGCCAAGCATTCCGTTTTCATGGACAGCTACAAGTAGTTTATCGACGCCAGCGCCTTTCCCAGCCCGCTGTCGCCGTCTGGCATTGTCCTATTGCCATTTTTGGCTCGCCATCACCCGTCTTTTGCTTTCCTCCTTCTTCAGCTTCTCGTGGTTATCTGGAATGAGGGCAGGGATGCTAGCAGGACCCCCCCTCCAAAATTACCGGGTTTGCGTGGCGTGGCGGTCTGCCGGTGGCTTTCGACGTCAGGCTTGAAACCTAGGATGCATCTGGATTAGCTGAGGGAGCTCTCCCGTAGCTCTGGATTTGGCCACCACCGGTGGCTTGAAAGTATCCTGAAAGAGCAATTTGGAGCATATGGCCAATAGCTGGTCAATGCAGAGCCGCCGGTGGCCGTCAAGCAAAATATGGCGCAACGCCATTGAGGGGTTCCGCCGCCGTGGTAGAGCAAATTGGTAGCCGCCCTTGCGTCTCCGTAGTGTCTCATACAGAGGACTAACACATGCTCCTCTGAGCACACAAGCCCAGTGCCGGAAATCTCCACTCTTCACATGCCTGTGACGAGTAGCCCTGCGAAAACATCGTGGGGTTGGGAACGAAAATACGGACTGGCCAATCAGAGGCCAGGGTAAGGATCATGGCATAATGAGCTCTCCAGACAACCCAAAACGAGTCAAATCAAATCTCATCTCATCCATGCGATGCAGCTGCTGGTCGCTGCGCTTCAGCCCAACATCTGGCATATTCGAGCACCAAAAAAACACTAATTTCGCTCTCCTGATAGTTTTTAGCTGTGATTGCTGGAGGGCAAAGGGGGCGCAGAAAAGCGGTGCAAAGTCGATCGGTGACTGGTGACTGGTGCTAGCTCACAGTAGTGAAGCGCATGAACCTGTGTATGCACTAACTACTGTAGTCGACGATCAGGATCACGATCCCAACGTGGGCATGCAATCTATCGGTAACTTTGCAGGCGTGTGCAAGCGGTAGTGGCGGTGTGGCTGACTGGCTGTATCGACATCTCTCATATACAGCACGAGAATCTTTGCCATGGCTGTACAGTATGTTGCTACGGGCAGCAACCCGTGTCCGATCACGAAAAGGATGCTGCAGGGCTTCCTTCTTTCCTTCTTCCTTTGGCCCTGGAATCGCTGGTGACTTGCTGTCGATCTCATCATGGTCCTTGATCCTGGCGGTTAGTCAGCGCTCGGCGAACCGAGTGCTTGGGCTACCGGATTGCCGGGGCTGCCAGGGTGTGGGAACAGAGAATTGTGGGCTTCGGCAAAGGGAGCTTCGAAACGCCATCCATATCTGCACACCTCTTGCCAGGGAGCTGCCAAGTTGCCGCATCCCAGCGCTGCAGAACGTCCACACGCCCCCCCTCTGCGCATTGCCCTCGTCTGGATATACTTGTAGCTTGTGCTGGTACTGTAGCGTCCCGGCCGCCTCCCACTTCCCTGGCACGCACCCTGCGCCGTTCCGCGACATGCTTAACGGGAAAGATCCCTGACGGCGCCTATTTGGAGTAGTGGCAGTACAGTAGATGTTGCCAGCAATGGTCAATATATCGCGCCATGATACCGCATTCGGCAAGCCATGATGGCTTCTATCACGACGTCGAGCTATTGAGGTTCTTGATATTCATTCCAACGGCGCTATTGATTTCGTGCTTCATAGTCGGGATAAGATTATTGTTTCCGTAAATTATCGATGTGATGAGCCTCGTATCATGCATGATGGAGGCTTGCAGCAAATAATCATCACATCCCTATACAGCTCTAGAACCTTGGAGGTTTTCGCACCCCGCCGGAAGGGGCAAGGTAAGAAGCCGGAGAGAAGGCGCCAATAGCGAATAGTACCAGCAACTGATGATTGGGGGCCAAAGCCCAGCCCAACTGGGAGACCAACAAGAGAAAGAATCAACTTTGGCGCTTCAACTTTAGGGTAGCTGGCCGGAAAGTAGTCTGCTAAGACTCGTCTTTGCCTCGGCGTGGGCCTGGGATAACATTGTTGACTTGTTTGCTAGCCGAGCTACTGCATGGTTGGTAGGCAGTGTCGTGGAATGGCTGTCAAGACAATACCAATGCTAGCTGAGGTCTTGCAGCAGCGCTTGCGCAGTCCTCGACCCATGCAGTATATCACGTCTCTTCAGTTGAGCCTCTGTCACTTGGAAAGAATACGTACCCCGTATAGAGAGTATCGAGTGAATGACCACATGTTGACCCACACAGCTTGTGAGACATGTGAGTAACTAGCAGTGGCTCACGGACTTGAATGCTTGTATTTCTACAGCCTCGATTTGGGCAAGATGCCGCTTAAGCATGCCACGTTTCCCACCCCTTCGGACTGAGATGGGAGGGCAGCTTCGACTTGAGATCCGACGGGCACGTTGTGTAGGATCAACAAGAAGCGCGGAAGAGTGCGGAACGACGACGGTTGGCCGATACGATGGGGAGAAGAAGCTGCAGTAGGATTTTCCCATGTGCGCTGGACGTATCCGTAGACTCGTAGTAGGTACAGCAACAGGTCCCACTGCTGCAAAGAGAAGAGAGAGGTCCGACGAGTGGGTGTGGCGCTGCACTGCCGTCTCGTCTCGTCTCGCCTCTTTTGTCTGCGAGCCATCGGAGGATGCCTCTCTGCAGCGTCGGTTCCCCATGGAGGGCCAGAACTCTGCACGTCGCAACTGATATTCGTCCCAGGCGTGGAATTCTATTTTTACGACCTGCAAGAGACAAGACGCCTCGCGCCCCGTCTCAAGGCAGGCGACTCTTCATCGCCCAGTGACGCTCGCGCGCGCCTCGGGTCGGTACAAGACTGTGGTTAGCTGTATCCTGGATGCTCCAATTGGCGACGCAGCAAGACTGAGGCGACACAGGCGACGGTCGCCTACCTACAGTGCCGTCATACCCCAAGATCTCTAGAAGGCAGCGATGCATGCATCCCCTCGGCTGCTAGCGTTGCCGGAGTGCTACAGGCATACACTGCACTGTGGCATTGGATAACGTGTGACTAACACGGCGAAGGCCTCTGGCCAGGCTCTCTACTCAGAAAATGAGGGTCCTCATCCGCGTGGAGAATGGCTCTGAGATCGAAGACGGGGATGGCAGACTGAGTCTCGGAGGACCGTCAAGGCGGCTAGCCTCTTTTTTCCTCGCTTTCGCGCAAAAGAGAGAGGTCCAAAACAGAAGCCCTTTCGGCTAACTTGGAATGGCAAAGCGAAGCGAATAAACATGTGACCGGGTTCAACGGCGAGCTCTCATTGGCCAAAGTGCGAGATCAGGAGCACGGGCCAATCAGGCCGCTGCCCAGTACGTACCGTGAAGCTTCCGTTGCTCGTAGCTCGGCCAATCACACGGCAGCGCCGGCTCCAGTTGCCTGCTAGGGAGAATGTCTCAGAATGAAGAATCAGAAAGCCTCTCGCCCCTTGCCGCGGAGGGATTAGTGTACGAGGAGCAGGGCTGCCATCTGACGAAAGTCGCTAGAAGCACAAACTCATTTCGGGGCACAGTGATGGATGGCTCTGTATTTGATTAACGGCACTTGAGTGGCTGTCTCGCCTCTAATGGGAAAAAGCCCCGTGTTTCGTCGCCGTTTTCTGGGCGAGGCTGCCCCTGAAACAAAAACGTTCAACTTACACGACCTCAGCGTACACAGCATGTGCATTGCGGTAGACGGTGACCTCATTGAGAGGCATTCCATAGGCCGTATATCTCGCAATTGGCGGAGAATTTTTTTTCGAAAAGGGGTCTGATAAGAACCTTGAAAACACTGCCATTGATGTGGTAATGATGGGCATTGCCGGTTCCCATTCTGGAAGTGCCTGCGGCAGCGTTGTTGTCATAGGCAAGGGTGGAGACGCTCTGATGGTGGACAAATACGGAGCATGCCGGTCGCCAGGCCAGGATACAGTATGGAATAGAAGATGCCATTACGGAGGCTTCCGTATTGGTTGTGTACATCGGGATGGCTATTGCTCTCAATAGCCGGGCTCCGTAGTCTATATGTCCAGGTAGAATCAACGAATGACATCCTGGTATGCAGAAATGCTGGCAAGGATCGTAAGTATATACGATATACGAGCAGTGGCCGACAGGCATATAAAACAAAACTACTTGTATGCGAGCATTGTTTGTCCCCAAAGAGGCAGAGGTCCTACCTAGATGATACTTTCCAACGATAAAAGTACAGTGGAGGGCATGCCTGATACCTCTGTAGTAGCATTCAGCCGAGAGAGGAAATGGGAAATGCTGCAGGCCAATCACTTCGGGAAGTGGGCGCTCAAAGGCTGTTGATCGGCCATTCCGGCTTGCGCAAATACTCAATTGGGAGCGCCTTCTCTTACGCTGCAGGCTGTCAATACCCTATTGGGACGGCCCGTGACGATGTTTTTGACTCTTGGACAGTCTCGGGATATGTGTGCCCATCACTGCAACGCAACTCGCATATCGTATCAATTCGTATAAGGGTGCAGTGGCACAACGTAAGATGCCATTGAGTTGTGTAGCCACGTTGGATTATTCTCTCTCTTTTTTTTGGTTGCCTTGAATCTGTTCGCTGTATGGCTGGTTTGTTGTGAAACTAGCTGAACTGCAAATGCGACTCTGACATATGTACGTATGGCAGCCTTGTACAAGCCGCAACTGCACAAGCACTGACGCTTGAGCCAATGTTCCGAGGGTCACCCATGTCAGTGGCAGTTACAACTATGCACAGTACTCCTTCACCAGTATTGTATTGCTGAGCGAGGGCTTCGGAGGCGGGCATGATATTACAGAGTAGGTAGTAGCAGTAGGGTGACATGCTGCCCAATATACTCGGTACAAGCGTCGACCTTGAGTGCGTATTCGGGCATCCTGTGATGCGAATATTGTTCAGGAGGAGAAGCTTATGCCGAGCACGTGTATGCCTGTAGAAGGCACAGCAATATTTCTTCTTCCCTTCCTTTTTCAGCCTCAAACAGGCATGGGACAGAGAAAACATGCATGGTGGTTGGCAATTTGGCAGTGCATGCTTGTACAGTACGAAATACAGCAAGCATGTACGGAGCAGCATTCTTTGTACAGGGTCGAGCATTTGGTGGGGCTCCGCAGAGACGAAAGACGTCGGGAGGATGCGATCGCACTGATTACCGCATTCGATCAGAAGGCGATACGTATCCCTGAGCCGCGAAGAATGAAGAGGGACGGCACATGAAGCTCCAATAGGCGCTCACAGGCAGGGGGGACTCAACCACGGCCAGATGCCAGGGTGAGATAGAGATGACAGCCCAGGGCGTGGCCTCGTGGACAGAGATTGCGGATGGCACGCCGTGTGGCCGGGACCCTGACGAGATTGGCGTGCCGGCAAGATGGGCCTTGGACGGGACTGAGGATGAACGTCAGGGATTCAGCCAAAGTAGGGAGAAGGGTGGTGAGGGGGTGCGAGTATCGCGGCCACGTCGTTGGAGCCGATAGCTGCACGCCCGCCGCCTAAGCCGACTCCCCTCTTGGTCCGCTAACCTCATCTCGTACATGTCTGTACGTACAGTACTGCAAGAAGGCGACAGCACAAGAGCATGCTGTAGGTCTAGCTTTTTGCTCAGCCCTACAGCGCAACGCTTGTTGCAGCAAAGCCAGAAGCCCGTTTGGCTGCACTTTCCGGATAGGGTTTCCTGGCGGCAGCGCCGGCGAAGGGGCTTCAGGACGAAGTGCCGTGTTAGACGCAGCCACAATACCGATTGAGGGCGAAGCGACGCAGGCCGAAGCCACTCTAATCTAAATGCAGTTCCCCATACGTCTCCAGTCCCCGATGTGAGTGATGTTTGAACCAGTTTGACGGGCGGGGCCCCCAAAAACGTGTTGCAAGACAAAGGCCACGAACCCTGCGTATTGTATGGATGGTGTGTGAGTGTGTATACGCGCCCTCGTCGCCCCTGAGCTACTGTATGCATTTCCCACGAGGACTAGCTAGCAATAGCCAACATCAGATAATGGCAGCTGTGATGTGGCCCCCCCCCCCCCCCCCCCCCCTGGAGCGGAGGAGAGGAGAAGCAAAGAAAAAAAGAAAACAAAATCCAACAGGATGGGTCGGAGGGCGACAACTTGAGTCCATGATCCCGGGTCAGGTCAATCAACGGGCGTGGCACCCTTGTCGAACATGATGTGCGCTTATTCCTTTCCCTCGAACCAACGGCGCTCCTCGATTGGCTGCGTCGTATGTCGTCGAGAACGAGGTAGTACTTGTAGCACGGATGACAAGGTTTCTTGGTTTGCGCTCCCGTGCTTACTGGCATGGGGGGGGCATTTTGGCAGGACACAAGAGACTATCTCCAACCTAAAGCTGCTGCCAGCCGGCGCTCGGATGAACATCACGTCACAGCGTTGGCGCCTTGCTTACATAACGCAGCTGTTGACTCAGTCCGCAAGCCATCAGGGCACGTTTATGACAGGAGAGATCTGGGCCGCCTTGAACGGGCAGATGGTGCTTACTTGGTGAGAAAAGTCCTTGTTTTTTCCCCATCTAGTAGCTTGATCATTATAGAACTAGAATAGATGACTTGCCGCTGTCTTTTCTTGGCATTGATTTATCTTGCGTATACCGGTAATAGATCGTACTACTGCTGCTATTTTCTGTGTTAGTGCTCCTAGCTCTGTCGAGTGTGCCTCGAGCTGCACGCCAAGATCCATCTAAACAGAGCGCCAAGTACCAAATTGACGGGCCAGAAACAACCTGCCGCCAGTAGCGAAAGCCCAAAATCGGGACAGAGGGGGGCGTGATGCGACGGAGGGCGAAAAAAAAAAAAAAACGCCCAAGTCATGTTTCAGACGGGACAGAACGAAATAGTAGTCAGAAGACGCCAGGATACAATGTGATCAGTGATCAGTTTCTGAGGATATCCATGACAGATAGACTTTGATGTTTTTCCTCTTTTGGCGGTCCCGGCCGTTATGGGGGCATGGAGCAAGGCCCGGGGACTACGAGAGTATAATCCATCAAATGACATTTGTTCCCAAACTTTGCAGTTTCACCGTTTCACCGCATACCAGTCACTACCGAGAGAACAGAAAAAAAAAGGGATTCATTCCAGTCCCTTAGGTCCCATCTTGCTGGGACTGCCATGTGCTGCCTGGAACTGGGCTTGCGCAGGTTCGTAGGGCTGAGCAATGCCAATGGGAATTGCATTCCTCACCGCCAGCCTCCGTCCTACTTACTAGATACACACACAGCCGCTAAAAAAAGAAAGAAGGGAGCCTCAAAGACGGCAGCGCCAGTGGCGCTTGATCGGACCACGACGCCGATTGCTAACTTGGGCGCAGCGTCGAGCTCTGGGTGGAGGGTGGGTGGATGGGTGGCATGATCACGAAAAAGTCTGTATACTTGTAGTAGTGTGTAGAAGCGATGCTTGACAAGTATATTCTCGAGAACAGCCAAGAGCGCCGGGAATCCTCTCCAGAGCGCTGCGAGCGCAATCTCGTCCTTGGGCCAACTGCCTGCCATTCAGGGCTCCAGGACTTTGTCACGAATGAGATGCGCTCCTTTCCGCACAGATACAGAGACCCGGAGTAGCTAATCTGTACTTGTGATTCGGCACGCCAAATCCCTGACGGCAGTCCTGGCCCACCCAATACTTTCCAGTACCAGCACTACGAGTAGAGCAGCATCCACAGCTTGGAGCTTGGAAGGATTCATTCGACCCACAGCGCCCCACACATCTCCGGGTAAACTGCGGCAGAATCGATTGCGACGGCTCTCTCGGTCCCGACCAGCTGGTTTGGTCTCCGAGGAACCGCGCGGTACATACCTCGTCACAGCTTAAACTTCTGACACCAAGCGATAGGCCGTGTCTCATCAGCAAAAATATCCTTCAACGGGCAGGGCGAGCCAACGCCCGTTTCTGTGCTCCCGATTATTCTTGTTTTTTTTTCCTGGCACTTGGAATCTTTTCTTGGCCTCGCGGCGAACAGGGGGGTCCGGGGGGGGCAAGGATGCGGGATGCAACAATACTGAAGCGTCTGGGGGCTGCATTGCGTGCCGGCTGTCGCTGTCGCCTGTTTCGCCCAAGTTCGATTCTCGCAAGCCCATTCGCCATCCTGACCTGACCTGGCGTGTGCTTTTTTTTTTCCTTTTTTTGCAGAGCGCAGAGTGCATAAAGTGCGCCGTGGCTTTTCCCAACCGGGGCGCGGATGATTTACCCAGCAATCCGGTGTTGCACGGACGGTTTGGGGGCCAACTCTGCCTCTTGTTTGAAAAGTGGAAACGCTGGACCTATGGCGCATGGCGCTTCTGAACGAACGAAAGGGAGCTTGGCTTAGTGCGCGATCCACCTGAAGCCATGTGTCGCCAAGGTGGATGGGAAGAAGGGCAGTGGGTGTGAAGGCAGGAGGAGCAGTAGAGCAAGATGTGGGCGAGCATGAGTGGCACCACTCTTGCTGTTCCCTTGGACTACTATAATATCCAGTCTAGTATCTAGTCTAGCATCTATAGGTATAGCCTCGTCTAATGGCTTTGATGTGATGCATCATGTGTGCCGCTGCACCGCCCATCCAGAGTTGCTGCAGAGGCACTGCTGCGGCAGGCATTTCTGGCCAATCAGCGAGGGGTATATGCCGTTTTCGTCCCAAAGGGGCATTCCCTAGGAGAAACATGAGCTGCCGAAGTGGGGCTTGAGAATAACTTGCTTTATGCTTGTTCATAATAGTGATTGGTTATGAATATGAAGAAATGAACCAAAAAAAGTCTTCTTTCTCCTCTCGCCAGCATTACCAACAATCATGTTTATTGAAACAGTCATCAACGTCCGCGTCAAAAAGTAACTGTTTTTAAACTATTAGCATGTCGCGCCCTTTTCACATGCTGCTAGTACGGGGCATGTTCATCAAGCAATACGCACTTTGTAACCACAACAACGTGAGCGTGAGTGCGCGGCATGCACGTCAGCAGCTCTCCTGCGTCTTGGGGGGGTGCTCTAGGCACCTCGTGTTTGGAAAAGACCACTAACAAATCACCAACACACAAAGGCCAAGGGCAAAATACTGTAAGAACAAGAAGCTCAAAGGCTTGGCATGCAAACCCCATCTTTTTTTTTTTCTTTCCTACGAATCCTTACCCTCCGCTGTCATCTAATCTCCACGTAAGGAGTATTTTCTTTTTTCTCAACGAGTTTAACTAATGCGATGAGATTTTCGTCCCAAGAAGATGAAATTAACCATGGCATTCTTCTTCGCCTTGGCTCGCCCAATCTCTCTTACCAGGTTTAGAACTACAAGGTACATGTAAATTATGGCGCTGCGCCTCCACCCGCTGTCTCGGGCCACCCGGCTGTCGCTGGCATAAACGCGAAAAAAAAAAAAAGCCCCCATTCCCCGCGTGGTAAAGCCGAGAATTTTAAGTAACGTGTAAACGGGAGATGAAAGGAAAGAACGAAAACTATAAAACGGTTTACGCCACATGGGATCTAGACGAACCAAGGATGAGAGAGTGAGGGACCGTGCAGTGCGCCATGAAAGGCGGTGGCTTTGAGACACGCTGGAGATGGAGGGGCAGCCCGGGATAGGATTTTTGTTAGGGACCACCCCTCCGGGCCTGGACTTTGTAATTGAGAACCTAGAACCTGTAGAGAGCCAACAAAGCAGTCATCTGGTCAGAAACAGAATGTAAATGGGCATTACATGCTTTGACGAAATAGTACACTCGTAGACAATGAGGGGGAACCATTAGTGTAAGATGAGAGTTGAAAACTAAAGCCACAGGGTAGTATCGACTACAGTATATCCTGCCAGCAGATCTTTAGTACGTATCACCATGATGACAACATATAGACCATCTACTACTGTCTTCTTCAAGCAATCTGGGGGCCAAAAAAAAAAAAAACACATCAACAGAACAAAAGAAAAGAACGCAAAAGATCTAGAACTCTTCAAGGGCTTCGGACGCCATGCTGCTTTCAACTCCATTTCGCGCGCGTAACCCCAATATATTGGCATGAAACTGCGTACAATGCCCAGCTGAAAGGGTCTGAGCGAGACATGGCAAAAAAAGACACGAGGCTGATTCCTATAACGCTTAGAAAGTGCGACTATATGGCACGCCCATGTCACTTTTGCGCGGTCCGGCCTTTACAAGTCATTGAACTGTTTGGGTATAGCTAAGAGCATCATCTGCCATGGGTAAGAGAAGGGGGTATAAGAAAAAAAAAAAAAAAAAAGACAGAAAGAGCATGGGCCATTCATTACAGAGTCGCAGCATGGCATGGCATGGCATGTCTTACACAAGGGGAGGCACTCCGAGACACTGCAGCACTAGAAGGCAAGAAAATAGAGTCATTTCAACATCCATCTCTCAATCAAAACAGATTCTAGGCAAGGGTCCCCCCTAGCACGCAAAGGGCCAAGCTTTTCCAAAAAACCAGAAATCTCGTCTATGCCGCTTTAGGCCCCCCCCCCCCCCTCTCCCTCCTAACCCCTCCCCACCAGGCGGGAAAAAAAAAAAGAGTTTGGGGATGGGATGGATGACAGCAACTATCTTTGTCGATTCGCGCCTTTCCTAAACGGGCTCGAATTCGCGCCGTATCCTTGCACAGCGTCACGTTTTTCAACCCTTGTGCGCTAATCTTTGAAAACAGTGGGGAGTGTTTCTCATCATTCAAATCTCCAAATCCCACCGCACCGTACCGCGCGCGCACAGGGATTTGGAAGACATCAGCAACAAGGTTTTCGAGGCCGAACCCAGAAAAAGAAGGGGAAACAGTATGCAAAAATCTCTTAAGACTCGATGACCCTTGTGAAAATCGGGGGGGAGTGTGAGCAGCGCAACGCAACGCAACGCAGCATGGGGTTGAATACAACCAAAGCGTGATGCGTATTTTATGGGGCGCAGAGCCTCGCTCGACTGCTTCCTGTTTCTGCCTGTGGGGATTGATTTGTATTGAGACTAGAAGAACCAACCTAGCATCATGGAGCTCATGGTGCTACCCTTGGTCAATTCTCTCTCTCTTCCTCTCTTGCTTTTGCCTCATTCAATCCCCAGGACTGCATGTACAACTGAGCACACAAGCTTCTCGCAACTCCGCATAGACACACCCCCATGTAAGCCCGGCTCGATTATCTTGCTCGTTGTTCCTGCTTTCCACCTCGTGCGCTCTGTCAAGGGGTCTGGCCTGATCTCATCGCCCCGATGCCCCTCCCCTTTCTCTCTCTCTCTCTCTCTTTCTGATATATGCCCTGGGCTGGGGTGCTTGTCTGCCTACCGGTAGATGTGCTAGAAACGGATTCGAGATCCATTCGATAGCTTCGAAAAAAAGGGAGGGGGTGGTGGCAATGGAAGAGAGACCAGCTGCTTGTTGTTGTGATTATGCCTCAGCTTGCAGGGTGGCCAAAGGATGACCGCGAAGGAGTTGATTCTTATTACCTGCTGGAGACGATTGCTTCGAGTCACTCGTATATCTCGTGCCTCTATATTTCGCGTCGTGTATAAGTCCGCAAAACAGCATTTAGTCTGTTAGGTCAAAAGTACACGCGCCGCGCATACAAACCAGCGCCAAACATCAAGTACCCAAGCCACGGTCTTAGTCAGTTGCCCTTCTAGCGTTCCTCGTCCAATCCAATCCGGCCCCCATATCCCTGTCCCTTTCATTTACCCAAAGCCCATCTACCGTCGATGCTAGTGCGGAAAGTTTGTATTGGCTAGGGCGGAATCGATCTTTGCTCACTTGTCGCATCTCGTCGTACTGTATCATTCGCCGTGGGGTACATTGCTCATGTACCTTTTTACCATCTGGGCATAGCGCCCCTGTCTGCACTTTGGAACCAACAGAATTGAAAGAAAGCTTGCAGCAGAGAGAGAGTCATGAATCTTATTGCGTTTACTCTACTCCCCTTGTCGAAAATGAGCAGAGGAGTCAAAGTGGTATTGCAGGTGTGTTTCGGCCATGTTGGTGGCTCCTCTCAAGGTCGGCGAACTCTTTTTTTTAATTACTTGCACCATTTTTTCTACTTCGTGTTGTCCGTGCTGTTGGTTCCAATTGATTGGTTTCCTCTTTTCGCTGTCCGGAACAAGAGAGGGGCTCACCTTACAAAGCAGAAACTGATACACACAAGTATAACGTCTTTTTTTTTCTTGCGGAATAAAGGCCGTTGGATGTCTTGGGGCTAAAAATACCACTCTTATTTCCGAGATTTTCTTTAATGTCTCGCCGTCGTATCCGCGCGAGCAAAGAGCGAGAGAATGTTGGACGGGAGGCGTATAATGGGGGGGGCCTCTAGGAAGACGGGGCTTGCCGGCAACTTAGTATAGTAACCTATCGACGGGTTCTCAGAGCATGTCTCGCGGGTAAAGGTGTTGGTTCGCCTTGCTTTTCGATTCAAGTCCGTTTCGATAAAAGTGAATCCTTTCCTGCTTACATGCCCTGGGCTATGACACTCGTCGCACATGGCAAACGCCTTGTGAGCCCTACCTGACCGACATTGATGCAACATCCCCAAATGGTCACCGGTTGCCATTCCGTCGCGGCTCATGCGGTGCGCCGTCTGATAAATTCCGTCCTCTGAGCCGGGGCAGACGAATTGCCGGATTGGGCCTGCACGTCATTGCCTGGTTGGAGCTCTGCGGCAGCCTTTTGAGCTCTTGGAGGACCCTCTTTCGCGGTCCCGCTCCGCACCCCCTAGTCTGGGTCAATATCAAGTATCCCGCGTTGTAAATTGTGTGCTAGTATCACCAACGCCCTCTACTGTGCCTCGGAATGCTGTGGTGCGTGTAATGCTGCTACTGGGCCAAGGTATATAGGTATATCGATAGTCCAAACAGCACTTCAGCATCCCTTCGTATCCTTCTCCTGTTGGGTCCTGTTACCTTGCCTTGGCAGCAGTAGATACGCAGTCTGCTAGCACCTATACGGGCGCTTGTTCCGTCTAGGCACTATGCTCGTACTTTCGCGTGGGAGGCCAAAAAAAGACCAGATCGCTGGCTGTGCGCGCACCCGTCGGAGCCGGCGCACTAACTCAACCGCCCGGTTTTCCACGGATCCGAAGCTGTCATTGGCCGACTTTGTGTGTGGGCGTGTGCATGCAGGGGTGAGGAAGATGAAATTGAATCTGGCATACAGTAGCACAAGCATCATCTTGCCTGTGCCTATCAGCAGCAGTAGAGCAGTGCAGTATAGTAGTTATAGCAGCAACATGGTGGTGTTGTTGCTTGATATCTCGCTTCTCCCTCTTCTCTGCCCTCCCCCCTTGCTGCTGTTGCTCCTGGCTTTTTTTCATGTCATTGCTGTTGTTGTCTTGTCCTTGCAATTGGCTCGTATATACATCTTTCTCTCCTGTGTTGCCCACGCACGTCCCGAAATAGCAGCAATGGATCATGATCGAGGGGTAAAGTAGCACCACCGACCTTGCTTCCTTGGCGCAAATGCGTCTGTGCCGCCGCGCGATTGGATAGGTTTCACAAAATATGCAATGAATGCATGGCGGGCGAGACAGCGTCTGCATGGTACAGGGTACATCCAACAGCTGGTTTCTGCTTCTGGTTTCTGCTTCTGGTTTGCCTTCCGCCAGCCCCAGACCCCTGGCCTGGTAAGAAAGCATTGATTCTCAAAGGAATTATCCACTATCGAAGCTGTATACAGCAACCTGCCTTTTGCTCCATTCCGCGGTCCGGTACAGATCCAGAGATAGGTTTCTTGGGAGAGAGGGCGCGCGCGCATCCTGTACATGTACAAGTCCAATCTGGGAGCTTTTCGAGCCCGCGGGCCTTGTCCTGGCACCAACATGAAGCGGAGAAGGTTGAAGGCAGGAGGAGCGCTGTAGCCCACTCCGTTGTAAGGTGTATATTGCCCAGCAGGTACTCGTACTCCGTCACGGTAGCATTGCTCCATAGCGACGGTGGTACTCCATACCTATGCCAGAAGTTCTCTAAAATTGCTACTATGGCGGTAGTTGGGAGCAGGCATCTACACCAAAAGCGAGAACAAGACAATAGGATCAATGGGTAGCAGTTTACATACCAAGTACAGCATGGCCTGTGATGGAGGATGGGAAAGCTTCCAGGCTGCTTAGGGGGGGGCTGCAGTTAGATTCTGATCTGACCAAACTCCACCTGGTAGGCACTGTATCTGCCTTGCGCCCATCTCGCTCATGGGACGGAGCCGATCCGCTGTTGGCCAAGCCAGATTTCCGCATCCTCTGGGCTCCGTTACGGAGTGCCGTGCCTCGTTATCGACCTGTCGCAACGGGATTGGCCTGGGCTACGAAGCCCGCCGTAATTCTCCGTGGCCGTGAGCGAACCCCTCGATCTGGTGCAAGATGTGCGTCAAGGGACGGTAATGACCGCTGCGATAATATCCTTAATTGAGCGGCTCCTCCTGTTCCTTTATTTCATCTGCGTCACGGGAACATCTTGAACAAAGACACGGGCTGGGCTGGGCATGGCATGGGCACATGATGTGCAATTCCCATCTTCTCTATCCCGTCGTATGCCTCACCTAGTTTCTATTCTGTGTGTGGCATTACTGTACCTCGTCGTCGTGCACGTTGTTAGCTGGTCTGCCCCCCTCTCCTCCACCACGCCGGATGGCTTGTAAGCCACATGCACCCAATGATTGCCTCTGCGCATGCCGCGAGAAAGCCTCAGCCCACAACGACAAGCACGCCAGAGCAGTTTTCAGACAGGCGCTGCAGGCACCGGAGGCAGGCACAGCATCAAATCACGGTCCGCTCCATCTTCCAAAACTTGCTTTCCTGGGGCTTTTGTGGGGGCCAAAGCAGACAACGTTCTTGTCCATCTCTTGTCTGCTCTCGCCTGTGTGTTTTGGACACAACCTCATGGCTTCGCTTAGCGGGCCTGGTCCCCTTGCGGGCTGGCCACGCCGGCACTCCCACGCGCCCTTGAAAGGGCTTGCGGCAGCCGTTTCCATCTAGTTCAGCCTGCAAGTCGACGTCTATAAGCACGCACATCCTTATCCTGGAAAGATGTGATGGTACGGGCACTTGGTTCAGCCTCGCACGGAACCAGAGGGCTTCCGCAACGCAACTAGCACTGGCGATGGAGTCATCAAACTCACCCACGCTCAGCGCTGCTTATACCCTGCCCGAGCCCTGGTCTGGCCCCCCGGGACGAGCGCCGCGTACCTGGGACAGAAGCTGAGAAAGATGCTACTTGTATGCCAGCTCGCATTAAACACGCCAATCCCATATGCAGAGAGCAAAAGCAATACAGTAGCAAAAAAGAAAGAAAAAAAAAGTGTGTGGTGAAGGTCCAGATAGGGACCGGGGCAAGCAGTCCTGTACCTGGTTACCAGCAGCGCCACGCAAGTTTGGGGGCGCTCCAGGTAGCGCTACCTGCCCCATTAGCCGCTGCCTTGAGGCTTCTGACAGCAACTGGCAGGGCCGCGGGCTGGCTGGCACCCGGAGCGCGGCCCAAATCGACGCCGACGTGGCCGGATTTGTCCACTGGCAGGTGGCTGCCGACAGCGCAGGTGGTGACGGCAAGGCCTGAGGAGGTCGCGCCAGACCCGATGCGGCGCCAATCTCAGCAGCCAGCCGGTACGTACTGCGATTCCTGCACTTGCCCAGGCCTGGATGGGGATGGCAGCCTGGCTCCATCGCACTTGCCTGGGAATGAGCATGGGTATCGGGCTTTGAGATAGCACCACGCCTTTGCTCTCTGCTGTGCACACGCCCAGATGCCCATCTCACCCCTCTGCAGTGATATCGACACGGCCAGCCAGTCTAAAAGCTACTCGTACTTTTCTACATGCTTTTTTTTTTTCAAGCCTCCCACCAGGCCCGGCATGGAAGCATCACCACCCCCCCTTTCAAATGTCTGATCCATGCTCCTTTTTCGTGCTTCTTCGCTCCTCGTTCTTTTCACCCCACTCTGCTTCCACCGGTAGACAGCGTCTGTCTGGGCTGTCTTCCTTGCACACACCCCCCATGATGAAAGACCAAGAACCACCACCTAATACCGTCCCGACAAGAGGCGGCTGTTGCTGTTGGCTCGACAGGGTCCCTCCTCGAAGGGGCTTTGCCATTGCGTGAATCGAACCTGATGGTGGTCCCAGACACCCTGGACGAGGCGGCGCCTCTGCCCTACCATGCCATGCCATGTAACTCTCGCGGCGCGGTACCTTGAGATGTACGAGCGCTAGTATGAACCGCTGCGTACCTGGTGGTCCCGCGGACTGCATCTGGTTTGATGGACGATCCGAACTGACCCCAGTAATCCACGATATACGCCGTGGCTATATCTTTGTCGGTAGCCCCCAACATCTCCAACCGAGCTTCTGGTGCCAGACTATCTCGAGCAAGCATACAATTAGAGCTTGATCTCCATCATTATATATCCCCTCTCTGCCCTCGCAAGACCCAATTGTCTGCCTCCCACGAACCCCATCTGCATCACTCTGCATCTACAGCAACTCAAGCCACAACGGACCCTCGTTTTACCACCAACGCTGCCGCCACCATCTGCCATTGCATTGCATCGCATCGCATCTTCGCTCTGCGCCCAAAGCTACAACTCCCTTCTTTCTTTGCGCCAGACGGTTGAACAAGAACAACTATAAACGCAGCTTCTCTTCTGCTTTGGCCCATCGAGCAGAACAACTGCAGCCTTTTTGCGACGGCCGAGGTTTCCAGGTAAGAGATCCGCTGCACGCAACAGATCTCTCGCCCGAGAAGCCAGAAGAGCAAACAAGATCTAACACCTTTGCGCCGCGCGCTTGATTAGGTGAAGACGGCCTTGCGCGCGCGAAAGCAATTGCGACTGAGAATATCTTTCGCTTTCCAAGCGCAGGCGTTTGCCACGAAATCTCATCACAGCCTCTCTCACAATGGCGTCTCTAGCAGGGCACAACTTCAACCTGTTCTCGCAGCAGCAGCAGGAGGAATACTCCCACTTCGCCGACGCAACTCACAACCCCGTCTTCTCCTCTGCGCCCATGGACATGGGCATCGCCGCCGATGCCTTTGCCTCGTATGTGCAGCGCGCACCCAGCCAGGAGCACTACAGCACCAGCCCCAGCACCATCAGCTTCGAATACACCACCGACCCAGCTTCCACCTACATGATGAACAACGCTACCTCACCAGGCGTGTACGGCGACGACCTGCTCTCCAACATGTCCACCGGCTCTGCATCGTCCTCTGCGGTTGGATCTCCTCTCTCAAACCACGGCCAGACGGGCATGGATCTGACTCACTATGGTGGCCTCAACATCCAGCCGAGCATCGCCGGCGAATATCTCGACTTTGCTGCCTACGCGCACGGAATGGAGGATGTGACGCCCTATGATTTCGCCAGCCTGGCGCCCGCCAAGTCCTATGTTGGTAAGTCTGCTTCCTTTCTCTGCTTCATTCATCCATCACGAGAATCCCCTCCACGCACCCTCATGGCGGCAGCCTGTCGCGGCAAGATTTCCTCTTTGGGCGACCAATTGTCTGTTGCTGTCCCCTCCCCGCTGGATTGCCCCTCCGACCCTCCGTGGCTGCTGAAGAGCCCCGGACCCGGTGGTGCCGCATCCCTGCCTCAGCACTGCACACGCACTGCATAGCCAGCCAGGCGGTGCCCAGAGCCCGCTGTGCAGCTGCAGACGTGGCGCACCACTGCCGGCGGCCTCTGTCCAGCACAGCGCGTAACCACCACACGCTTCGGCATCACCGCTGCTGCTCTGCCGCTGCCGCTGCCGCTGCCATTTCTAACCGGACCAGACGCGGCATCGCTGCTGCTCATGTCTTGCGTCCCTTCCCTTCTGCATCCCCACGCGCTATTGCGCATTCGTCACTGCTACCTCTTCCTGGCTGGCGGCGTTGCCTCTGCGACGCCTGGTTGGCTCCGCGGCTGGGCTGACTTGGCCCGCTAAGAGCTCCCTCAGCTCGCGCCAGAAAGCCTCACTGCTCGGTGTCGCTCGGTCCCTCCCTTGACTGGCCGATGGGTTCATCAACCCCCAGCTCCCCCCCCGTCCGCTGCCGCCATTGGGTCCCCTTTACCGCATGCAACTCATTTTTTTCTTCTTTCCTGTCGTGATGCTTACTGACCACCGGTTTGCGCTTACAGATCCCTCTCTGATTCACCCGGAGATCTCCAGACCGCCAATGGCGATATCTCCGTTTGAGACACACTACCAGCCCGCCGTCCACTATCCCTCTTCGCCCTCTGCCATCTCTGCTGCCTCTCCCCAGCCACACCTGATCCGCACCAGCAGCTCATCGCCATATCTGCAGAGCGGTCCCTTCCAGCCCGGCTTCGCTACCAGCCCGTATGCGACCAACGCCATGAGCAACGGTGCTGGTGTTGGCGCTCGCCGCCTGAGCATGAGCAAGACGGGCGGCAACAGCTTCAACGTCTCTCCCGTCTCCGCCGACTACCACAGCGGCGACGAGGTCAAGGAGAAGCAGCGATGCTCCTATCCCGAGTGCGGCAAGACCTTCAAGGATCTCAAGGCCCACATGCTCACCCATCAGACTGAGCGCCCTGAGAAGTGCCCCATCACGACATGCGAGTATCACATTAAGGGGTTTGCTCGCAAGTATGACAAGAACCGTCATACCCTGACGCACTACAAGGGCAACATGGTCTGTGGCTTCTGCCCCGGATCGGGGTCTGCGTCCGAGAAGTCGTTCAACCGCGCCGACGTCTTCAAGCGACACCTCACCTCTGTCCACAATGTCGAGCAGACCCCCCCCAACAGCCGCAAGAGGACTGGCGGCGCGCCAATGACCCTCGCCGGCTACGCTGCCGACGCCACTGGCAAGTGCAGCACTTGCTCGCAGTGCTTCAACAACGCCCAGGACTTTTACGAGCACTTGGACGACTGCGTGCTGCGCATGGTTCAGCAGGAAGACCCCGCCGAGGCCATCAACGCCAAGCGCCTGGCCGAGGTTGCCGACGACAAGAACGTCCACCAGACCCTGGAGAAGAACAAGCTGCCCATCACCACCCAGACCTCTCAGATTCAAGAGGATGACGACGAGGATGACATGATGGAGGATGACGAGGATGACATGACCACCTTTTCGCCCTCGAGGAAGAATGCTTCCCTCAACCGCATTTCAAAGTCTCGCGGCATTACCCACTCCCGTGGCGGTGTTCCCCTCACTGCCAAGCGCGGCCGCAACAAGCGCCGCGACTACCCTTCCTCTTGGGGATTCAACAAGGGCCAGATGACGATGAAGAAGCGTGTCATGGCAGTCTTTGACGGCCCTCGACGCCTTGCCAAGGATGATTTGATGCTCTCCACTGATCACGAGGTCCGCATCAAGCTCTCTGACGGCAAGTCTTATGTGACGGACCTTGACGTCCAGACCTTGAAGCGTGCTGAGGGTTTCCACAATGCCACTGATGAGGAGAAGGGCCCTTGGATCTCTGACGATCCCACTGAGGAGCAGTTGAAGGAGATGCAGGAGACGCAGCGGATGCTGGACACCGGTGCTTCCGACTTGTAGAATCGGAAAAAAAAAAGAGTCTCTCTCTCCCTCTCTCCCCCTTACTCTACATTCTTACATCTTTCGATATCGGAATAACAACAGCATGACTTTTGAACAAAGCATGGCAGACGGCGTTCTGGACCCAGGGCATTGGGCTATTCTTGAATGGGATTTTTTTTATAACGCTGGGAAGAAGCGGATAATCTGGATTTGATACCCTGTTTTGATATACTACCACTACCACTATAAATGTTGGACAATGAAGGCGCAGATGGAATTTGAATGGGCACTACATGGAGGAACCATGTTACGGGGATCAAAGGTATCATCTACCCTACCTACTCCTCAGGGACACTTTGGCATGAAATTTGCTGTTTTTTTAACCAATCATTGTTGACCGCCTCTGAGTGTGGTTTCATATGTATATTAATATTTTTCATTTGTTTTGGCGGAGGGGAACGGGATTTTCTTTTGTTCTGCTTATCGGGAGCAAGGAATTGTACGAGGCCACTTGAGCATTTCATGAGGATTTATGGCTTGATTGTTTTGTGTAATATTATCAATGATGAAATCTTGTCAAAAAAAATATAAATATCAAATCAAAGCATTTATGGAACATTCGGCTACGAAAATTGATTCCCCATTGTGATTGAGTTGAAGATGAAAAAGTCTCGAGATGCACAGAGATTCCAATAGCAGTGAGTGCGTTGGAAATAAGTGGGTGGATGCGACTGGCAAATTTCTCGTTTGGTACTAAACCCCCCACCTCACGTCTTTTTTTCTTTGCCCGCCAAGATAGCATCAACTTGCGAAGCCTGCCTAGGCTGGATCTTGAGATTGAAAAGGAAGGCTTTTTATATGAATGTAAGTTTTTTTTTTCATTTGTTCATTTGGAGAGCTGGAGGGGTGTTGTGCGTGGAGATTTGTGAGGCTGACTTTTGGTAGGCACTGAGATTACTTTCTACATTTTCTTCACTTTCATCTCGTTTTGAGCTAAACAGGGAACAAGCATACAACTTTTGAGTCGAATATTTTTATTTCTTGTGCTGGAAAGTAAGGGGGGATATTGAATATCCTCAGAGGAAAAAGACGAAACGTGGTTCATCACGTCTCACTAAATCCACCAATATCAAAACCATACACATATAAAATGGCCACGCTCACATCCCGCATCACCCTCAAGGGCGACGAGCCCGCCGGCCCCGAAGACTACCTCTCCACGTCGCTCGGCGTCATCTTCCCCGACGACGTCACCAACCAGCACGGCGACGCAGAGCACTCGCTCATCTACGCCTCGCCCAAGCTGCCCAGGCCGCTGCTGATTGAGCTCGCCGAGCCCGAGGGCGAGACGGACCGCCGCCTGTTCAGCCACTACCTGTGGAACGCGTCGCTGCTGCTGGCGGAGCTTATCGAGCGGGATTCCCTGGAGGCTGAGAGCGAAGCTGGAACGACAGAGGGACTGGGCGAGGGACTGAGCTTTGACACGCGAGGCTTGAGCACCGTGGAGCTGGGCGCGGGGACGGCCCTGCCGAGCATCATGGCCGGCTTGCTCGGCGCAAAGAGCGTTGCTGTCACGGACTATCCCGCCCCGGCGGTCATGAAGACGCTGCGCGACAACGTTGCTCGCAATATCAAGCCCGAGTTTGCTCCCCTAGGGAGCGACTCCAGCAGCAGTCTCCCCGTGACGACGGACATTACCGTCGAGGGCCACGAATGGGGCGTCTTTGACAGCTCTTCTCCTTCTTCATTCCCCGCCTCTCACGCCCACAGCGCCGACCGCCTCTTCGTAGCAGACTGTCTCTGGATGCCCTGGCAGCACGCCAACCTGCGCCGCTCCGTCAACCACTTCCTCAAGAAGACGGCGACGGCGCGGGCCTGGGTCGTGGCCGGCTTCCACACGGGCCGCGCCAAGATGGCCGGCTTCTACGACGCCGAGGCGCTGCGCGAGGAGGGCGGCGTGGAGATTGAGCGCATCTGGGAGAGGGACTGCGATGGCGTTGAGAGGGCGTGGGATGTGGAGAGGGAGGACGACATCACGGTGCGCAAGAGGTGGCTTGTTGTTGCGGTGTTGAAGAGGTGTGAGGGCATGGTTTTTGAATGAGTGAATGGAATGGAGCAAAGCGTGATATTGAAAATGGAAAAAGGTTTTGTTCTTTGTTTTTTAATTTTATTTGCAAAAGGTATGAACAAGTTTCTTGGAGCAGCGTTGAGCTATCCTACTTCTTATGTGACAAATGACAATCCATGTTACATCTCTTTTACAATATGTCCTTCTTTTTACTCGCGTTGCCCATCTTTGCGTGGGTATGATGCTTCTTCTTTTTCTTTTGTGTGTGCTATCTCTAACCCCCCGCCCCCCCCCTAGTCTTCAAGCACACGCCCCAGTACCTGTCCCATCTTCAGTTTCTGCCCCTTTTCTACCGCCCACTCCCATCCTTTCTTCTCTTGGCCATCCGCAGTCTTGGACGTGGCCGGCGCCTCAAACACCAGTACAATCGTGCTGCCGAGTTGGAAGCCACCCATCTCATCACCGCGCCTCAGAGCATGTCCGTGCAGCACTGGGCTTGCGTTTTCATACGTGGCTTCGGCGAAGCCGAGATACGGCTCGCCGCGCTTGGAAGCTTCCTCGGCTGCCAGGTCGGCGGCGGTGTCCGTGGTGAGGCTGTTGGTGCGGAGCTCGCGGTCAAAGTTGATCTTGATGGAGCCGACGTTTGTGGCGCCGACGGGGACGTAGCTGAAGAAGCCCCAGCGCCAGCGGCCCAGGAGGACGACTCGCTCGTTGAGAGTGAAGAGGCCGGGCAGGGTGCGCTGGAGGTAGGGCGAGACGCTGTAGAGCTCGCCTGCGAAGTGGCGCCTGCTCTCCACGACCCAGTTCGTGGGCGAGTGGAAGCGGTGGTAGTCTCCGGGAGCGAGGTAGATGACGGCGTAGTACAGGGACGTGGTCTTGTCGGGCGAGAGCAGATCGTACCAGGGCTTTTCGCCCAGAGCAAGCTCGGCGCGGACCTCTGAGACGGCGCGGGGAGATGAAGCTGCAAGCGACTCGTCGGTTACGGGGTGTGGAGGCTTGGCATCTTTGGATCCGGACATGAGGTCAGGCAGGGTGTACGAGATGCCGTTGACCTGGGCAAATTCCTCCTCCTGCTTGATAATCTCTTCGTCGCCAACAGGTACGCTGCGGCCTCGACGGGGGCGCTCTCGGGCTTGGTCCGACAGTCCACTGTAGATGCTGGATGTCGGGCTATGCTTTCCGAGCAGCGCATCAATGCTGTAGGTCATGCCTTTTACCTGTTCAATGTCACCGCTTTCGATATGGCCGAATTGGAGAACCTTGCCGTCGGATGGGGAGAGAAGAGCATGAGGGTCTGGATCCAGTGGACGAGCGCCTGGTTTGAGAGTTCGATAGAAGAAGGCCGCAAGGTTAGGATACACATGAAGGTCGGGCTCGGACACCTCGTCAAGGCTACAGGAAGTAAAAAAGTCAGTAAAAGGGGGCTTTGTATTACTCCTCTTAAGTTGATATCTCAGGTTGAGAATAACTCACTTGACACCAAAGATGAATGAGTACAGCTTAAACCCAGGGACACGCAGATAGTACGGGATTGTCAGTTCATTGAATTTCCCCCATATTCGAGAGATGGCCTTGAGAGGAAGAGTGGACATGACTTGGACCTGCCTGTGGTGAAGCTGTCAGCATTCTGCGCGCATATTGATCCTACACTCTGAGCAAGAGTGAGACGCAGATGGATGAAAAGGGCTCTTTTTTTTACCATGGTCCGTCGGGGCGCACTCTGGGCCGGGGCTTCGGTGACGTGGTGCCATCCTGCTCTTGCTGCCTTTCCCTTTCCCTGGACGAGACTTTATAGAACTGAACCAGCCCCAAGAAGCCTATACCCAGACCCACGGGGATCTGATACCATGTGATTTTGCTGTTGCGCAACGCCTCGCCAAGCCTCTGGGAGAACTTGGGTCGCTTTCCAGAGTTTTGAGTAGAGAAGTTGCATCGTGAGGATGGAACACGCCGAGTAGGTCCTGAATTAGCAGCCAATTGGCCTGTTCGACGCCCAGCAGCAGCTCGAACGGCGCATCTTGCGCGCAAGGATGATGAGAGCGGATGATGCAAACTTGCTCCCCCACTGCCTCCACCGTACACCAGACGGCTGGAACCGATTCCCAGCGTCGCCATACTGGCATGCGCCTCAGAACAGAGCGTTTGCACTTGGCAAGGGAGCTCAATTAGGCGATTTCGACAGGCATTGATTGAGCGCAGGCGATGAAGATTGCGCTTGAGGTCGAGATTTTGGTTGTTTGGGAGATGACGTATGGGGAAGCAGGGCCGTCTGGTGGTTGGTGCGGGCGGCGCAAACATCTGCCGAGGCCGAGCTTGGAGCTTGGGGTGCACGAGCTATCGAGGCCATTTTGATGCCGCTGAGATCGTTCGACCAATACAGTTCGAAAGCTTCTACTACCGCCATGTAATTTATTTTTATGTACAGATATGTAATAATGATTGAATAGCACTGACGGCGCATTACCTGCCTGAAAGACTCTCTAAACCTGCCTAGATGGGAATGCACGTCGTTTGCTGGATGATGTGCTGCATTGTTCCGATAGTCGGCAGCATGGGTCAAGATGCCAGATGTCCTTTGCTTTGTAACCACCGAGGTTGCATCGTGAGGTACAAGCCAGATACCAGCAGCTGCACACGAGTCCTATCACTCTTGCAATTCATCGACATCATGTTACAGCCTCAGTGTTTCCGTTCCTTATAGCAGATACGTCGTAGCGTAGCAGCCAAGCAGGTACCGGATGACTTTATGCACAGCGTCCAGCTCGGTCCAAGCTTCATCCAATCCCTTTGCTCACCAACTTCCAACCAACGGCTTTTCGTCACAGGTCTCCACCTGCGTCTAGAGAGCTGTCAATTAAACCCCCTGCATAACGGTGTTTTTTCTCTCTCTGGCGTTTTGCTTCTTTTTCTCTTCCTGCAGGGGGGGGCTTCGCCCTTCTGGGTCAAGCTACGAGCTCTTGGCGATATCCATTTGTTATGGCGGTACCTGGCTCGCCTGTCTCCGGTACTCGATTATGTGTGGCTCTAACGACAAAGAAGTCGTATAAATCTGCTTCCCGCACCAAGTACACTCTACCCTGCGGCCAGGAAGACCGCCAGCGCAGCGCCATTCGCTTATAAACGCGACACCTCTCAGCACGCATGGCGCTAGGCCGCATGGGGCCTATTTCCAGCTGTTGCGCAACTTGGCCTGCGGTACGTACCGCCCAAGTACCTGCGCCGACCGCCGACTCGACTGCAATCTGTCCGACTTCTAGAAGGCGTCTGGTTTGCCTTTTCGCATCACCGCCCTGCAAACCGAACTGAAGCCCAGCTTCCGCTCCTTTTCCCGCCCCCCTGCCGTTTGGCCTTTTCAGCGTCTTTGCCGCGTCCTTCTCTACTAGAGTGACAGCGCCGTGTGCGCTTGGCTCGGGATCCAAAACCAAACCGCTGCCATCCCTGCCTTCAGCTTGTCTGACAAACACAAAGAGAAACCGCACGCTTCCCGATAGCTGGCGCTTTCATCTCTTCCTCCTCCTCTTCTTCGCCTTACAACGCGACGACGACTTGCCATTTGTCCCTTCTTCGAAAAACCCGCCCTCCAAAGCCTGGTAGCATGCAAGCTGTCTCCCCATCATGGCTTCGGAGCAGCAAACGGCCCAGAGCCCGGGCTCTCTTGCATTGCCCGATCCGCCTGCAGTAAACCTCCAGGTGCTGTCGCCATCGGTTGGCGTGAATCGGCCCCTGATGTTCCCTGGACTCTCGTCTGCCACGACCATCAAGCAGCTCAAAGAGATGATCCGACAAAGCCTCCCCTTGCGGCCATCGGACGAAAACCAGCGTCTCATCTATCGCGGCCGAGCGCTTCTACATGAGACCGATACTCTGCTGGATGTAATCAGAGGCGATGTGGTGAGTTTACTTTTCCTTTTTGATTGGGCTTATTCATGCAGGCAAGAAAGAAAACACTGACTGAATCATGGCCCTATAGTTTCGCCAACCCGACCTACATACAATACACCTTGTACTCAGAGACGTGTCTGATGGCGTATCCCCAGCATCAACCTTTTTACCCGTTACCCAGAGCCCAGCTTTGGGAAACCAACCTTCAAACATCCAACCTCCAAACATCCAGCGCCAATCGCCTCCACACCCCGCGTTCATGGGACCTCCTCCTCCGCCTGGCATGGCAAGAAGACCAGTGGTGCAGCCAGTTCATCAGATTCATCAGAATGCCACGCCATCTCAGCCGCAGGCGCCGTCATCGGCTCGCCCGCATTCCCCATCCCCAGCTCATACTCCCGAGCAGGCGGCAGCTTTCCAGCAGCAACATCAAAGCATGACGCAATGGTTAACACAGATCCAGAGAGAAGCCATGGCCAGGATGGTTCAACAGAATCAGCGCGGGAGAGCTCATATGGGCATGCGCGGTGTTGGCGACCCCGCGGCTGCCAACTACGGGGGATTAACTCCAGAGTCAAATAGTGGGAGAGGGAGTCCGGCCCCATCGCACACAATTTATCGAGAAGTCATTGGACCCAACGGCCACAGCTACCACGTCGAGACTCGTAATGGAGCTGGTGGACTCCCAGGGGCATCTGCATCTGCGCCGTCAATTCCTGGTGTATTTACCCCTAATGATATTCACAACATTCTGCGAGGGGCAGACTCCAACCAGATACCCGCACCCCTGGCAAATGCACTGCATCAAAGCAACTTGCGCCGAAGTGCCTCTAGTGCCTCGCTTCACAACCGGGCGTTCAACCAACCCTCCATCACTACCTCTGTCTTTGCGAATGGTGGCTCTCGAGCTGGCAGCGGCCGAGCTACGCCAGACCTAGGGCTGAGGTCGGTTTCTGGCTCATTCATTCCCGCCCCTACGTCTGCCCCTTCTCTTGTTCCATCCCAGTCACGACAGGGTGTCGATGTGTATATTCTGTCATCCCCCGAGGGGCCCCGCGCCCTTCTCTTCAACGGCAATGTGGCAGAGGCTTACTACACGCCCAGGCTGGCTATGCAGCCGCTTCCCTACTACTCTCCAAGCTTGATCCGCACGATGCAGCCGCAAACCAGGGATGACCATCATCAGACACAGCGGGCAGACGCAAGACAGGCTGCTCAAACCCCTCAGGACCCAGCGCCACAGCCTCAGCCTCAGCAGCAGCAGCAGCAACAACAACAGGTCCAACAGCCGCAGCCTCCGCAGCCGCAGGGCCAACAGCCAAGAATCGCCCCTTTACATGCTGGTAACCCACCTGCGGCTGGCCTAGCTCATCTGATTGTGCAGTTGGCTCCTCACATCTGGCTTATAGTACGCCTAGCCCTTTTTGTGTGGTTCTTTACGCCTGTCAACTCTAGCTGGTCAAGATGGTGCACTGTTATTGCTTTGGCATTGTTCATGTTTGCCCTCACCACCGGGCTCTTGGCCGGCTATGCCGAGCAGATCTGGCGACCGATAGGACGGTATCTCGAAACTGTGCTGCCTGCCATGGATCATGGGAATCATGGACACAGGCAGGATGCAAACCATGATGGGGCCCCTAGAGCTGAGCGAAATAGGATGCCTGACCCTGCTGAGACGGCTGCCCGACTGCTTGCTGAGCGTCGCAATCAAGAATCGTGGCTCACGGGGCAATTGAGGCGACTGGAGCGAGCGGGCCTCCTCTTCCTTGCCAGTATTGCTCCTGGGGTTGCGGAACGCCATATTGCTAATCAAGAAAGAGAAGCAAGGGAACAGGAAACGCGGCGCAGAGAAGCCGAAATTGCGGCAAGAGCGGCAGAGGCAGCAATGGCTGATGCCATGGCCAATGCCAGAGCTGTCGTAGCTGCTGAGTATGATGAAGATGAAACCGTGCATGAGACAAGTGACGGCCAACATCAATCTGGGGAACAAGATGTGCACCACGACTACGAGGATGCTGAACGAGACAGGGCCATCCGCGAAGAAATCTCTACCGCGTAGAGAGTGTATGAGCGATACGGGCTAGGGAGAAGGCATACACGGGTACTGCACCAAAAAAGTGATTATCATATTGTGGGATTTAGCGATTGAAGAATTCTATCAGGAGCAGGGCGTTGAAACCAATGTTTCTTATGAAGTCCTCTCTAGCAGAGATTAAAGAAGACATGCAGGCTCGAGTCTTTTTTTCTTCTCTGATCTATTTTCATGTACTAAGTAGCTTAAGAATTACAAGATGAGAGGGCCTGTAAATAAGGCAGGGCGAGGCATTCTACGAATAAAACTTGAGCTATCTGTTTTTACTTGGATACTTTTAGTGACTGAATTGTCTGTACGAGGTTGATGTCCCTTATTAATGACGCCACCTCAAGGTACGTACTCGCGTGGTGTGCCTGCGCTCAACGCTCTTATCTTATCAGCGATTTGCCATTTACGTATGTACGTAAAGCTCCGGGAGCATCCCACCATCAAAGCTTACCATCAACGTATAGCTTCTCTCCAACGACATCATATCGCTACCACTTGGAAACTCGCCAATCTTTGTCCATTTCCCCATCGATTCTCTTTTCTCCAATTGGGGGCTGTCGCCTAGACGGCACATCGAGCGACACAATGAGCGGTGGTTGGAATACAAGTAAGCTTCTCTCCTAGATTGCGAAGCTTCTCTCTCTCTTGTACTAACCAACATCTTCTTTCTCTTCTAGTTGAGTCTGACGCAGTACGTTGCAAAACCACCTTTACCAATGCCTAAGAAGAAGAAGAAGAAGAAAAAAAGGACGAAAGGTAGAAGGAAATCATCAGCTAATGTTGTATTAACTACTAGGGCGTCTTTACCAGTCTTTTAGAGAACCTCGGCGTCAAAGACGTCCAGTTCGAAGAACTCCTCACTCTCGACCCGTCCGAGCTGCTCACCCTCCAGCCCCTCTACGGCGTCATCTTTCTTTTCAAGTTCCCAACCGACCGGCCCTACGCCACGGCCGACGGCCCGCTCGACGGCACCTTTGACCACGATGCCTCGGAGCGCATCTTCTTCGCCGCGCAGACGATCCAGAACGCCTGCGCGACGCAGGCCCTGCTCAGCGTGCTCATGAACAAGACGGCCGACGACGAGGTCGACATTGGCGCGCAGATGAAGGACTTTCGCGACTTCACAATGGTCCTGCCGCCCGAGTTCCGCGGCGAGGCCCTCAGCAACTCGGACCTCATCCGCGAGGTGCACAACAGCTTCGCGCGCAGCAGTCCCTTTGCCGACGAGACGCAGCGCACGGGCGAGCCCTCCGAGGACGTCTTCCACTTCATTGCCTACACGCCCGTCGACGGCGTGCTGTACGAGCTGGACGGCCTGCAGCCCGCGCCCATCTCACACGGGCCCTGCGCCACCGAAGATTTCCCCCTGAAAGTGGTGGACGTGCTGCAGCGCCGCATTGCCCGCTACGACGCGACCGAGATCCGCTTCAACCTGCTGGCTATGTGCCGCGACTTGCGGATCCGCGCGCGCGAGTTTGGCGACGAGGAGCTGCTGGAGCGGGAGGAGCGCAAGCGCAAAGACTGGCTGTTTGAGAATGCGCTGAGGAGGCACAACTTTGTGGGCTTTGCGGGCGAGGTGGTGAAGAAGGTGGTGGAGAATAAACTTGATGCGGGAGGTGATGATGCAGTGAACAAGTGGGTGAGCGACAGCCTGGAGAGAAAAAAGCGGCGGAGAGGGCCATGGGCGGGAGGGGAAGTGGTGATGTAGATATGAGTGGGTGAGGGGTGTTGAGAGTGCTTGATGATTTTGGGACAAGGAGAGAAATAGACAATATATACCCTGGCATATTTTAAGCATACACGATGTTTACCCAAAGTCACCCAATCTGGAGATGTCAAAGAAGCCGATACAGGAGAGCATTGGTGCGTCGAAAGTGTCATTTGAATACTACAGAATCCCCTGGCGAATACATACAATTTCGCAAACCACAAAGTCTCAGCCAAGCAGTTCTAGATGAACAATGCCATATCCATCTTTCGACAACACTGTTCAGTCAATCGTATCCACGTTACTGCGTATTCCTTAAAAGCATCAAGAACAATCAAATCACCCTTGTCCCTCCCTCCCCCTCTCATATATACTAGATATGATCAACGAGCAATGCCCCTCATCGAAGAGGAGTGATGATGATAACCATAGGCTTCATCATGATCAATCGGCAACACAGATTGCTCCACCATTGCTGTAGAGCCATCCTTGCCGGGAGGATTATCGCGGCTTTGCTGGAGGTTCAAGCCCCGCTGACTTTCGTTCTCCTCAGCGACAGGAGGAACGGAATCGTCATGATCATCCGCCGAAGAAGGTGAATTATGGCTTCTGTCTCTCCTCATGGCCCGGACAAACCAGGGCGGACGGCCAGAACCCTTCCAAGTCCAGTACTCTTTGAGATCGTATTCCCGGGGCTCGATACGGTTATTGGAGAGGAAAACCACGAGGCCGATGAGGGTGTTGAGGATGGTGTAGACAAACAGGCCACTAATTTTTGTGTGCGCAACGATGATTAGCTTTTGGAATGAAGTGAAGGCAGAGGATAATGAAACGTTGTTTAATACTGGGAGACAGAGCAGGCGAGAAAACTTACGCAATGAGGCCATATGCGACGCTATAGCTAAACGGTATAAACGTCATGACAATGAAGGAAGGAAGAGCGTCGCCAATGTAGCGCCAATTAACTTGCGTGACTTGGCGAATCATCATGCAGCCGACCAAGATGAGTGTACATCCCGTAGCCCAGGGCGGGATAGAAGCAAATATAGGAGCAAAGAAGATTGATACGATGAAGCAAAGCCCTGCCACCACGGCAGTGAGACCAGTGCGTCCACCTTCCGCAATACCCGCGCCACTCTCGATGAAGGCGGTGATGGGAGAGCATCCGAATAGAGCTCCGATCGAGATAAAGGTCGCATCAGTGCAGTATGCGATTGTTGAGCGCGGAAAATCCCCGTCTTTGGGATTGACGACTCCACAGAAACGGACCATGGAGTATAAAGTAGCAGTAGCGTCGATGATATCGACATAGAGGAAAGTAAAGAGAGCAAGAATAAAGTGAGAGGTGCTGGTGCCCTCGAGGCTCCAGTCAAGCTGGTTGACAGTCTTGGAGAGAGGGTGCCATGCAATGATTTGTTTGAAAAAGGAAAATCGAGAGTCGCCTTCTGGGGTATCGGGGAAATAAGTGACTGGAGTGTTGCGGCTGCAGGCAGCGAAATAAAGCGTTAGCGAATATCCTTTCACTCAAATCTAAAGATGGTACTCACGGCCACGAGATGACAGAGACGAGCGCAATTCCGATGACGAGAGCGTACTTGACTCTAAACGCCATTAGGAAGGCTGTCACGATACCACCGCAAAAGACGGCGAGCCACATCTATTCATATAGCATGTCAGCATCTTTCTTGTCTCTGATTCGACCTTGAACGTACCGATGGATTCGTCATTTGACCAGCAATACATGCCCCCGTCTCTGGATTGATCATATGAGGAGGGCAGCCACCCAAAGCCAGAGGGGTAGATGTGCTGCCGCCTGTGATGGCGCCAATGCCAGACGAGTAGGAGAGCCCAATTTCTGTCAGAAGAAATCCAATTCCAACTCCAGTGGCGGTTTTGATGGTGGCTGGGATGAGTCTGACGAGCCATTGACGCATCCCTGTCAAAGCTAAGAAAATGAATATGATGCCTTCGAAGAAGACGGCAGTGAGGGCGGTTCGGTAGGAGACGGAACCAGAACCGTTGCTGCCAACAACCTTGGAAGTTGGGACTTGGTATTAGCAGAGAAATAGATATGATGATGAATGTTCACGTACTTGGTAGGCGAAATAGGCGTTGAGGCCCATTCCTGGGCTGAAATTCATGTTAGTATTTGTACATGTACGTGACGGGGACTGTAGATGGCTTACGCAAGGGCGACGGGTAGATTGGTCAACAATCCAAAAAACAGAGAGGCGAGGCCAGCTATGGCTGCCGTAGCTGTAATCAAATCCCTTCGTACCTCTATCATGATTTAGAAGATGATCGTATCAAAGACTGGGGCAGGCTGGCTAGAAACAATACCTTCTTTACAGTCCGCATAGGCAGGGATAGTATCGCACTGAAATTTGTTCTTCAGGTCACAGTCGCAAGTTCCGCCAGTCTGAGAGAGGATAGAAGCCTACAGAGTTTTGCAATAGTCAGCCAGGTCTCTAGCAAGAAAAGTTCTTCACGGGCCGCATACATTCACAGCGATGATGTATGCCATGGTCGCAAAAGTTGTCAGCCCAGCGCGAATCTCTCTGAAAAAGGTTGTGCCTTCAAGTGCTTTGGCCTATTCATACCATTAGCCCTTGATACCAACAACAACGACTATTTCTCGTCTTTGCTTCAACAAAAGAGAAATGCAATGGTACTTACATGTCCCGAGTCGGCCAGACGAAACAGTCGCCCTAAGCAGGAACCGCTCAGCCACTTATCAACAAGGTCGGCAAAGTCTCGAAAACCGCAGAATTTGGATCGGCCAACCGGAGGAGCTGGAGGAAGTCTTGGAGAAGACAGCCTTGGATCAAGCGTTCCGGGTTCTTCGCTGTTTTTAGGGTGCATGGTTGTGGTTGGGGATTCCATGATGAGTAAATAACAGAAAAATAAGATTCACTGATCTTGGAGGTGGCAGGTTTATGGAGATTGAAAACACGCCGCTTCGATATCTCGTAACCAATACAAACGAAAGCAAAAAGTTATCTTGAGTAATCAGAAATACGTAGGGGAGGTGGGGGGGGGGGGGGGGGGGGGGAATAAAAAGAATGAATCGTAGTAGGGGGGGCGAATGGAGATGGAAGGGATAGAAGAAGGCGGCGATTGTTCATGAACTTTGAAGAATATGCCTGCCAGTCTCCAGATTCTTTGCCAGGACAACCGACTGCTATACATGAGGCAGCACACCCGTACGGCCCGTTTTGCGTTGGCCGATTATGCGGCAGCTGGCAGGCCGGCCGGCAGCATACAGCTCATGGAATCTGAAATCATCACGTTGGGTTAGAGATAGACGGGCTACTCCAGCTGGACCAGGTGTCCCCAGAGAAGCACAAGGTACTCTCCAGACCTCGGACAGGGGGGCTCACATATCTGACGTTACCTGGAAGATTCCTATTCGTGTTTCGAGTCTGTCCGTGCTTGTGCGAGCTGGAGCGGAAGCCAAAGTCGACGGTAAGGGAGCCCCGATTGTATAGCCCAGATTGTATATATTCTCTCCATCTGCCGCATCAACGTCACCTGGCTGTTGAGTATCTGCCGAGCTGCAGCCTTAGATGGCTTCCGCCACACTGTCGCACGTTTATACATCTGTCCCAATGGGATACAGGGAAGCCCATAGAGTGCATAATGACTGCGAGGGCGTACCCGCTCGGCTCCTGGCGCTGTGGCCAATCTGTGACTGGCATTGTTGGTAGCCGAGAGTGCTGATGTTGTACGAGCAATGTCGAAGCTGTTGGGAGAGTCGTTAAAGCTCGTTGCACAGGAAGTGATAGCGCGTGGTAGTGCTCGCACAGCCATTTGAGGCTGGAGGAGAAGCTGAACGATGGGATTGCTTGCAGGATATATTAGCCAGCCGACCTGATAATCTTATAAAAGCAGCCGTGTCAAAGATATGGGCAATGAGAATACCTAGAATTCGTAGAAGTTTGTCTTTCAGCATCTATAAAACCCAGCCTGCTAAAAAGTCGGCCAATAGATGAGTTCCGTGTAGGCAACTATCCGGCTTCTCTGTATGACAAGGAAAAGGAGTATTCCTTCAGCGGGCTCAATTTCATTTTTACATTCAACAAGATTTCAAAGGGGCAAGACCTGCATAGTCCTAAGATGTTGCTCATGTCTCATTTCCCTAGTTGGTTCATATGGCGTGGTAAATCTGATACGTTGGCGGATGTTGGATACTTGGTACTCTGAGTGGTTATTTGGAACAGCAGTCAGCAGATAATGGAGTATCGAGGCTCTGAATCAATCAGTAACTGTAAATCGATTTATGAGCATGACACCCTTGATAAACTCGTTGCTTTGTTTGGGTAGGAATATCCCATATGCGCACTCCAGACAAAAATAGCTGGGTAATTCCAAAACGAGGTTTATCTTATTCGAAAAATATCAACATCCACCTGCTAACCAAAGAGGCCGAATGGAAAATGCAGTTGGGTAAAACTTTGTGTCAGCTCAGCTCACTGGTTTAATTGGTGGTATCATATGTAAGTCGCACGGAGCAAAGGGCCCATGGCTTTGCAAAGCAGCAAGAAACGTTGCTACTAGGGGGATATCGCGTTGTTCTTTCACTCCTATGGCCATCGCTCTCGTTCCCTGTATATACGCAACTGTATCTCTAACTCTCTCTCTCTCTCTGTGTGTGTGTGTAGTCGTTGGCATATATATCGTGGGATTTATGTGGAGATGATCGTTGCTGTTGCTCCTCGTGACTGCACTCGTTTTCCCTGCAAACGACCGCAAACACTTGCAAACGGCCTGTCAAACCTCGCTTGCCATCTGATCGCCACAACACGGGATCTTGCATCTGCTGTGCTCACGTAACCTGTTACTGGCCTGTTGTTCACTCAAATGGTACCCAACATCGCAATTGAGAGCAGGTGAAGCACCTGCCGATATCAAATTTAGCCCCTTTAGCTTTGGCTCTGTTCGCTTTGTGCCTCCATAGTGGCGTTTTTCTGCTGCAAATTTGCTGGTGGCTGATGAACAAATTCTCTCTTCTCTTTCTTGGTTAAATTCCTTCTTCCTGGGTGAGGCTTTTGTACTCTCTCGCTTCGCTGGCTGTTGCACCGTGGCCATGAGATTTGCAGTGCCAGATTTTGGCTGACGACGATCGTACCATATCTGCTCGCTTCATCCTCTTATTCATCATCTTTCGCAACTCAAAACCCAAAGCGTTGCAGGTCCTCAGCCATTCTCCCATTTCTGTCACAAATCCCTACCACAATCGGAACTCTGGAATCAAAATTCACAGCTGCGGTTGAACGTCAATCCAGCCAACGCTCAGTGGCATTCAAGCCACAACTTGGCCAGTCTGGCGGCAGGCATCCTCCACCACTTTCTGCATCAATCATCTGCTGCTGTGACACCAGGCTCTCTTGGTTACGTTACTGCCGCTGCATCATAGCAAAGCCAGACAGGAGGCTTCACCTGTACGTTTGTGAAGTCTGCATGTGCTGAATTTGCTGTTTGGACCACACAGATCAGGTGCTTCTCCTTGCCTGCAGGGGGCCATCACCACCATGTGGGATGTCGTCTGGACTGACCCCGATAGAGAACTGGTGGGCGAGCACAAGGCACGGAAAGAGAAAGAGGACATGTTCAAGAACGACGATAAAAGTCAGCCGAGACGCCGTTCGGCATCCACAGCCAGCTCGCGCTGGTCAACTGACTCCCCGTTTGCCATCTTTCGTATTAGAGGCTCAAAGAAGGCAAACGCGTCTTCTTCCAACGCGGAAATGGCATCTTCTGGCTCGTCGGGAGTTGCGTCACCGGCGATGGCCTCTTCTGATCGCTCGCCAATGTCCAAAACGTTTGACGAGGGGAGTCGTCGAAGCTCTAGCCGCATGTCCACCAGCTTCCTCGAGAGACTTGCCAACTTTGAAAGCCCCTTGAACACCAGTCCCTTGTTGCCCGAGAAGAGTGGCGATGCATGCAGAAGGCTATTCTGTAGCTCTGCGGTCGAAGGTGAGGAAGATCGACTTGCTTGCGCTGAAAGTCCCTGGTGATGGTGATGGCTCTGACTCTTCAGCAGATATCCCCTCCTCGCCATCGGCTATCAAGCGCTTCTCGATTGGGGGCTCGACCTCTGATGATTTGACCGAGTCCGAGAAGATGCGGAGTCTGGTGCAGATATTCCGGCGAAGTCCATCGACAATCGAGCCAGTTGGCAACTGCCCACTGCCGTCTGCGGGCAGCGCAGTCGCTCCTGACCGTTTGGCACCTGGAGAAAAGTGAGTAGCAACTTTCCAGCGCCGAGATTCTTCTCTTCGCTTCTACGCCTTCTTTCTTTTCTTTCCCCTCCTGCATTCAAAGCCTCCCTTTCTCTGCTTTTGATTCTTCAATCGTCTTCTCCGCAGACAAGACTCCTCACCACAACCTTGTTGAAGCTGACCTGACATAAAAGATCTCCATCTCTACCTCTATCGCCCACGATCAGATCAAAGATTCGCCCAGCAGCCATGCAGGTCTCACAAATAGACTCCCAGCTCGCCTCATCGAACGCCAGCACGAAAACGCGAATCACGCCAAATAGTCCCGAGGCTTGGAAGCCGGTAGATGAATGGGAGCCTCTCCCTCTTCTACGCGGATCACCTGAGCCTTCCTCTTCCAGCTTGCTTGTTGACGCTGACTCTTTCGACCACAGTCCCGGAATACACAATGATTTTCGTTTACTACACACAGCAGTTGTTAGAATGGCAACCAAGAGTGCAGCGGAAATCCTAGTTACGTTGGAGACGCTATGGAAGAATGTTGCGAAGAAAGACGTTGCCTATCTTTTAGGCGACAGTGTTATGGTAGAGGATCTGCGCAGATGGATGCTCTCGACCATGATTCACATGGACAAAGTCCCAGCCCTTGAAAATCGAGTGTCTCCTCGTAAGGAGTGTCTCCTGACAGCTCGTATGGTTGTGTGTCTCTACGACTCAGCAGGTAAATGTTGGCTTTGCTTCATATTGAGCAGCAATATACTAACATACATGTGTCTGAGCCACCGTTGCCTATCTCGCTGCACTCGAACCCACGAAGCAACACGATCACATATCGCTTATGGAGACGCCGAAAGAAGATTTGTTCAACAACGTTCGGATAGTTTCTGTCCCTAGAATCGCGCCTACAGAATTTCCAATAGCGCCTCGGATTTATGAATCAGTTCATTCGCTGACGCTGCCTTCTTTGTGTCCGTTGTCTCTGCTGCCCGGGATGCTCAACAATGTCTACAAGTGCTTGAATAAGAAAGGCTTCATTCGGTTAATACTTATTGATCCGCTACCTCGAGCTGCTACCTTGGGCGCAAGGATGAGAATGTGGATAGAGGAGAATCTGCTTCGAAACCTAGCAAAACAAGGCAAATGCATGAGCCCCAGCACGGCATTTCCACACCTACTCGCCCAAGCTCACCTCCGCGGGGATGGAAGCACTCTAACAACGACAAAATTTTACGCCGTGCCGGGTAGCGCAATAAGCAGAGACCAAGATGCAGCTAAAGACTCAGTGCAAACGGAGAAGGAGGCCAAGGCTCAGGTCAGAAGCCTGGTTGGGCGTATGCTTTGGGTAGAGGTATGGGGTTCGTATGTGACTTGTAACAAATGGTGGTGGGATGACCCGGAATGCGTCGCCGAGTGTCTCGAGCTGGGTACACTATGGGAATATCATGCCGTCAAAGGGGTCAAGGAACTGAAGGCGACGTAGATATTCAGCCAGTGTTGACCAGAAGCTGCCTGCAAATACCAACGAGTCAAGTGCTGGAGAGTTTGAGAGCAAATATATTTGCCTTTTTGGGCAAACGCTGAATTAGGCGTTTTCGGACCGGAGTCCTGACTCGGCCGAGATTGGTCTTTTTTCTTTTCTTTTTCTTTCTTCTGCAATTCATGGCTCTCGATACTGAGTCGTTTCGTTTCTCTAAGAACAGTCACGTCCTGTCCCAGCTGGTATTGCCACGGACGGATATTACGGCGTGGAATTCGCCAAGTTTAGGGGGGCCATTTGGGGCTTATCGAGAGCAGCAAGAGAAACGGTACCGTAACCATGTCCCGAGCAACCCGTTTTGCCGTTTAAAGCTTGTGGCAAGCAGTTCGCAGTTCGGGCCAGAATACTCCGCGAGCACCATATACAGGTATCACTCCGTACTCCGTACTGCAACCTGTTTGGTTGCATTGCTCGATAGATCCGGTGTTACATGCGAAGAGTGGGACAGACGCAGGGGCCCCTTTCTATCGACGATCAGCGAGGATGGCTGCACATCCAATGTCCGTAAACAGGGGCCGTTTGGACGATGAACTGAGGCCTTGATGCTACGTCGACAAGGGAAGGAGTTTTCGTTTGCGTACAGTATATACTGTACATACCAATTGCTACAGTATATTACGAAACAGCGCTGTGCCACCATGCAGCCAAGAATTGCAACCTGTCGACCAACAACTACTGCCCCGAATCAAGGCCTTTACAGGTACTGGTATGACCCATCACCAACCAATACTACTGTACAGGCATGCATCATGCATCCCCTTCAAGCTGCGAACCGTCTCCTTGCAGTTCTTTCGATTCTGCAGCAGTTTCGAATTGGGAAGTAGGTCCGCGGGCCAGCGCAGGTACAGAAACGAGAGCACCCTTGGAGCGGTGGCTTGTGCGTGTTTTCCTTTGAATCCATTGCTTTCTCGGAGAATAAAACCCATTGTGATGGGCGCCTCTTTTCCAAATTCGACCGTCTATGAGCCGCTAGCCGTTGAATCTTTACCACGACCACTTTTTTTCTCGTTGGCCTTTTCTCAATCTCTTGCCCTAGCAGGGATGAGGGAAGAATTCCTCTACAGTCTTATCATTGCATTTGTGCCTAAATTGTTCATCCAGCAGCGCCATCGTTTCGTCGTCCCGCGGACTAGGCTCCTTTCGAATGCTGACCGACTGCAGCGCTTCTCGGCGGGTTGGATGCCTACTTGCGGATGTTGGAAGTCATCCTGTTTCCCGTAGACGGGAACAGTTTAGAGGCATCAAAAAGATACGGGCTATTTGACCGACTGTTGGCCTGACGCTGTTTATTTGCGAATCACTGCACTCTCCCATTTTGGCAGGATAGTTGGACAGGCTACCCATGGCAACGCAGAAAGAAGTGCTGACGAGGGGCCCCGTCTAGAAAAGGATTCTTGATGTCTAAAAGAGAGACCTGGTAAGCATTAGCATCCGCCAGAGCTAGCACCCGACTGCTCGGATACCTGATGAGGAAAGAAAAAACAAAGAAAATTAAGCTACCAGCATATCATCACAGACCACACCTCAGCCCTACTTACGTATCCAGAGTATACGGGCTAGCTCACCTAGGATTGCAATCCTATATCAGCACCGAGCTTACAGTTTTGTCTCTTCTTGTCTCCCTGCGTCACTACGCTTCGCCTAGCAAAGCGGAGCGCGCAACTTGACGCTCATGAGCACCCCGGGCTCTTGACCTGTACCGTACCCTTGCTTCTATGACGAATCTACAAACTTGTTGTTGGACGCGGCGCGGACGGGAAGGATATGCAGGGAGCTAATGAGAAAAGAGCGCACAGTTGCAGAAAACAAGTTATCTAGGTGGCTGATGGCTGAATTTGGTGGTTCCCGGGAACAAGGTCAAATTTTCTCATCGTATTTGTCCGATTGATCGGGGAACAAAAGGAGTTTGCTCCCCGATGTTGAAGATGAAAAAAGATTTTTTGGGGGCGCGGGGGGGCGTAATATATGACAGGGAATCTCCATCAGCTGCTGTTGGCCCAAGCTGCTGATTCAAAGCTGATGAAAGCTGATGAATGAGGCTCGCAGCCTTTCATAGGTCAGACAAGAAGTCAATGGTCTGATATGAGCCAGCTAGCTGCTATACAGAGCAGTAGCTGCATACGAGACTTATCTGCAATGCACGCGCTCTTTTCACCTTCTCAAAGCAATAATACTAATCCGTTCACTTCTCTCACAAGGTCGGCTTGGTCGGCTACCCCAAGCGTTGAGCCGTTGCGGCGGAGATTGAGATTGAGGGGGGAGACCCTGGTTCCTGAATCCTGTTAAATCCTACCCGTGTTGTGTGCCACGCGTGGTTGACCCTTGGAGACTGAGGAGGGGGAGAGGGCCTGGATCTCGATTGGATTACGGAGGTGGTAGCGTTTGCTGGGCCAGGAAAAGAAATTTGGTCGAGGGGATCGCCGGGTTTTCTGGTATCTTGTTGACTATATCGTCGGGATATGGTGCCGAATGTATTGGCATTTAGCATTGCTAATCAGTAGTAAGAGCAAATCTCCTTTTTAACCCTTGCACAGTTGGACAGGCACGATTCACAGTTGGAGAGAGTAGTATTAGTCGTCATGTAGAAATAGGGAGGGGAAATAATAATAATCATTAGCGAATGCAGCGCAGTTCAGCGTCGATGATATCTTGATAGTAGTCATAGTAAAAGTCCTGGGTATCTATCTTTCCCGCCTTTTGTCAAATTCCCAAAGTGGCAAATCGCCAATCCCTGCATAACCCAGAGCTCGTCATCCTTGCCGTCGTAAACATACAGAACAAAGAGAAAAATAAAAATAAAAAGGGAACAAAAGAGAATGCAAGAAATGAAAACCAATGAAGATTGCGAAGAAGTGAAGAAAAATGGGTCCAGCAGAGAGCATCAAACACACTCGGGTGGACGATTAAATAATATACTGGAAGTAGTAGCAACACACAGTTCCCGCCTTCATCCTTTTTTTTTCCTATCCAGTGCTTGAGCGTCCATACTGTGAGCTGGTCTCCGCCGAGTGAGCATCTGCTGAATGTGTCCTGGTGTTGGCCAGCTCCGTCATGCTCTCCGAGTCGAGACCCTTGTTCGCGCGTGCTGGCCTAAACTGGCTTACACGCCGGCTGTGACGGCTGTTTTCGTCTTGCGCACCCATTCCTCCAACCAACTCCATCACCTCTGGCCGCTTGCCAGATCTCATATCCTCAAGGAAGCTCTTGCAGGCACCCCATGATGTTACGGTGTAGATGAGAGCGTTCCAGAATCCCTGGAGCGGAAGCACAAAGGCACTCATGATTTCAAGTGGAGCGTTGATTTCCTGCGATTTCACCACAGAGTAGACTCGATTGGCACTCGATGGGATCCATGTGATGAGGAGAGCCGTGAAGAAGAGCAGGGAACACTTGGCGTAAGCCCATGCTGCGTTGTTGATTTCATAATTTCGTCGTCGAGCGTTCGGCGGGCGGTTTGCTCGGAGTCTAGATCTCTTGGCGGCTTCGATTTCGGGAGCTGGAACAGGCTCAATCTTATCATCTGCGGCAGCCTTACTAGCCGAGATGTGTACCGAGTAGTTGGGGTTGCCTGAGTCGGGCTCGGTAAGAGACGGCCGGTGGCCTGAGGGGCCATTCGCGTTGAGGTTTCCGGAATTTGGCATGGCTTCTGAAGTAGTGACGGTCACTTCAGTTGTCCTGAGGGTAGTGATGACGTCGATGGAAGAGAGGCCTTCAGATGAGTGAAAGTCGTTGAGTTGCTTATGCTTTTCGTAGATTGTTCGCCCAGCTCGAATATAGATGAAGAAAGTGGCAAAGATAACGACCCTGAACTGAAGTTAGTAAGGAGGCTCCATGTACTTCTTTTCCTTGCTCAGAGAAATTTCTCCGATTTTCACCGATTTTCATCTTGTAAAAAAAAACTTACCAGACGGGGCCATAGAATGTAGCAATACGGAAAATATCCCACTCAGTTGTGATCCAGCACCAAATAGTGGCATTGCCATATGCTCGATATCCGTCCTTGTTCTTAAGGAAGATGTACACGAGGGCAGGAATAAAAGGAATACCATAGCAGCAAAGCAAATAGGGTACCTCCATTCTTCGCAGCTTCCTAGCGTCGTATTTGTGATAAAATGTCAGATAGACGTTGAACGCCATGGCAAGCGTCCAGTATGCATCTGCAGGCATGAACCTAAGCGTTGTTAGCTGGGCCACAATATTTAAAAAAACAAAGCTCATATATATCTGTGGCAGAAGCATACATTTGAATGAGGAATCCTTGGAATTGACAACCCGGAGAGTTTGGTGAACTGAGATAGCTACGAGACATGAGCGTGCCTACATTGGTCATCATATTACCAAACGAGGCATAAAACACCAGTCTGTTGATGGGTTTGTGGAACGAGCTCGAGCAACAGAATGTAACCACGACGAAGATACATCCTAGCAGAGAAATCACCGAACAGACTCGTTCGATGTCGCTGATGAGATTCAGCTGATGCTGAGAGAGACCGTCGGCCATAGTGAGTAGTCGTATCTGATTGGGCTATCCTGACTGGTCGAGAAAAGTTGTCGAGGAAATGCAATTCATGAGCTTCGTAAAGATCGAATTGAAAGTGTAGACGTGCCGGCAGCCCCGGTCCTCGTCAGTGAGGTAGGAGAATAATATTTGCCAGTTCAAGAGTATGAACCTTTTTCTCGCCAGATACTCCAGATGGGGAAGAGGGGGCAAGCTGTTGGTAATATATGCACGGTCGAGAAGAGGTGAATCAGGGATTCTGCTGCAGTGCATGTACCACCCAACAATAGATGGCAGGGGTCGGTGAAGAGGGTGCGTGAGAGCAGTAGCACTACTGCTCAACTTCAAATTGGCATAACATGGCAAACCAGAAAGAGGGTGGGAGAGAACAGATAAATGCCAACACGGAGTAGGCGGGAGCAAGCTCCCGTGCTAATAACCCAGGCCCTCTTAATGCAGTATCTGATCGACGCAGCAGACTCAGTAGTTCGCTGCAAGCGTGCGTACGGTCCATGTGCCGGCGCCAGAAGCACGGGCGAGACTCTAAGATGGTTTGGAAGCCAGGTAGAAAAACGGTCAGTGGCGCCTGCGTCTCAGAATGCCTGCCACTGGGTGGATGAACGTCACAATCGTTAGGGCGTACGGCTACACTTGGAAAGGGTTAAATCCAGACAGGACAGCCTTTACCCGTGCCAGGCCTGCGGCGATACGAGCCTAGCGGACAGGACGAAGATGCGTTGAGCGGGTACTGTATGAAAAAATCCATTGTGAAGCCCTAGCGACAAGATGGCTAGTCTAAGGGCAAGGGGGGCCGAGACGACGGAACCAAGTCAACAGCACCCGTACGGCGAATATCACTCTGAGGCCGGAGATGAAGTCCAGCTTGATGCATAGTGTGGGTGGACTGGGCGAGCGGACGTGGGTGGAGATGGACATCTGGCCAATGTCGAAGCGAGGTATCGACTGGATCAGGACCTCATTTAGCCCGCAGAACCTTGCCGGCTGCCTAGCTGCAAGTAGCCCGCGAAATATAAGTACCAACGTGGCAAAGCGTTCAGGCTGGATGGACATGGAGCATTACTGGATGCATGCTTTAGCATCATGAAAATTTGTTCTGGGTGGCCGTCAGGGGCCGCCGGTGATTGGAGCCAAGAAAACTGCTGTCCCCACATCTCAAGCCCTCTGGGGATATTTTCATGTGCCCGGCGTCTGTCTGGGGAATTGGTGGTCAGAGTGAGACCCTGATGCTGAAGAAAATGACGTTAAAACGCTTGGACAAGAATAGCAATTTTAAGAGCAAACAACGCGGGAGCCGTGCTTTTTGGCCCCGTGGCTTTGGCTCGGCGCCACCGTTTGCCTTTAGTCAGAATAACCTGCTAGTATCGGTACAAGTATAGGACGTAGATTGAGTTCCTACCTAGTCAACTTGTTAGAGCCGATGCTGTACGACGTGCGGACAAGGGAGTGTTACAGTACTCTGCTGCAGCACCGTCGTAGCAATCCTACTCTGTAAAAATAGGAATAGGGCGGGCTTGACGGAGGTTTCCCCCGAGCAGTTCCCCATACTACCTTTGAAAACCAGGGCCAGGGACTAGCGTGGCCGGAGAGTCATGACCCCTGACGAGCCAAACGACATGGCGTCTTTGACAGGCATTCCAGATTCGCCTCAACGGGCTCTAGCTGGTTTCGCGTAAGGCTAGCTGGTGCCTAGATGAAGACGGTCTGCCATTGTGACGATATCAGAGAGCCCGTTTGGTGCTTGATCAGCAAAAGCAATGAGGAGCAGCGCTCCCACTCGTCCGTAGTCGTGCGCCAAAGGCCAAAGTAGTGCCTACAGTAGTGGCGACACTTGAAGATGGAAGATTGCTTCGAAACAGTGCTGTCGAGGCTAGTCTGTCGCTGCTCTGAAACTTTCCATCAAAGAAACTCGCCGGACCCTTTTACCTGTATGAGGTCACTGATGTATCGACGCATCTAGATCGGCCGCATCACGAGTCGGGGTCCGTCTTGGGATGGCCAAGAATAAGCAGCGCTATCATCGCCAAGGAAGACGGCATCGCCTTGAGACGCTTGGTCCTAGTCGAATCTTGCCAAGAAGACCGTTGTGCCCTCTCACAGCTCAACACGGAGACTTCAGCAGCAGCAGCAGCGGTACCGTATATAGTAGCAGTAGTAAATTCCAGGCACAGGACCGTCTGCAGGGGAATTTGTGGCCTGGACCTGCAGAAGATCTCATATAGAAGACGCATCGCATTTGCGTGTACCATCAATCAAGGCCCCGCCCTCGTAGCTCCAGAGCTATCCGCAGGTCCGCGATGCTAACCCTCGATCTGGATGAATTGCCTCTCTAGCTCTGTCTCCTCCCCCTCTCTCCTTTTCTTTGGCTGCTCTTCAATGGCTAGACACTCGCGGTGAGCGCAACTAGCAGCCCATAGCGGGTCGTCAACAAGGCTGGCCCGGCCGCATTCAGCCTAAGAAGCTGGGAAGCTGGGAAGCTGGAATTGACATCTGCGGACTGTCAGGGACGGCCGACGACGTCTACCGCCTTGGCTAGGCGGGGTCGAAATTGCATGTCTTAGTTGAAGCTGGAGAGCCCAAGAGATGAAGATTTGCATTTTCTCGTCGTCTCTGCTCGCCTCTTCAGCTGCTGCCGCATCAGCCTCGTGCTGCTGTCTGTTCCGGATTGCGTGCATGTAGCTGAAAGCGCCGCGTGGCCTTGAAACGGAACCGCAGCCAGTTCTGTTCTGCAGCACATGCCTCGGACCGTTTCTCTATCCGTGCCTTCCTCGCCTCGTCTTCCCACATGGGCACAGGGAACGCTGGCCGGTGCGCTGCTCAAGGATCAGGTACTTGCCAGCTGATAGCCAGTGGCACCTTTAGCTGCGTCCTCCGGGTGCACGCACTATCCTGGCCCTTGTACCTCGCCGCAATCCATGCCGTCTACTACTACTAGTAGCTCTTCATCGCCGTCCCCAGCCAGCGTCGCCTCCATTAGCACCCAGACCGCGCCGGCAGTAGAGGGCAATCAATACCGCAACGGCCAGAGCCTCCTATCGCCTAGCTGCCGACGATCCAAATTCTCCAGCGTCAAGAGACCAGCGCTCCAGGGTCAGCGCCGGCCGAGGCTCTGATCAGCGCGTCGACACCAAACCCGGCAACGCGGTTTCGCTAGCCCGGCGAGATCCTTGCATCTTCAGCGGCCATGATCGATAACCCATGATCTATAGTCCCTGAATACACAGATCCGACATCTGATTCGCCGTCAAGCGTCCTCGCAAGGAGCGAAGCACCCGACCCACCTGTATTTCCAATGCCTCGAATCTCCAAAAGGCAGCAATAAGGGGCCCGGCCGTCGAAAGTGACGGTGTCTGGGGTGCGGAGCAGTCAATGCAGCCGTGTCTTATTATTATCAACGCCGCCTCAGCGTTACAAATTCAAGGCTAGCAGCGCCGACGAGTCATGGCCGCCTCTCCAGGCACAAGAGAGTCATGCTCATGCTGGTGGGACCGGGCAGCACCGCGTCTAGCACCGCACCTATCACCGGCCGGCGGCCGCACGGGACGGCATCCAACGAAAATTTCGACGACTCCTCTCTTTGTCTTACAGCGGCAAGTTGTGGCTTATACGCACGACCGTGCGGAAACCCGCGGGAAGAATCAAGTCGCCGTCCTTGGAAATCCTTTGAGAGGCGAAAGGGGGCGGGAACTGGGAGATGAAGGGCTAAGTTTGCTAAAGACGAGCAATATTAGATGAAAAAGAGGCTGCGGCTGTGTCCGTGTCTACATACGGAATGTCTGTATCTGGCAGTACCTAGACTACCTGGTTGAAACTCTCGGTAGTTTGCATCGAGAGCCACTCAAATGGCTGTCAGTTCTATCAAACCCGGTATATCAAACCCCTTCCACACAGCCTTGTCTGGTCGTCTTGCATATCATAATCGACTGCAAATGGAAATCAAAAGCATCGGTTGCAAAACGGCCTTTTTGCGGAGCCGCTATGTCACTCGCTTGGCTCGCAACACGAAGCACGTCGCATCTGTGGATACAATCTTCTACAGTAAACCGGGCAGAATGGGTCCCTTCCGCAGAGCTATTATACAGCTAGGTCGCAATAGCTCTTGGTTTCAAAGCCTCAGCCACCTTTGATTTGACTGCTTTGGAAGGCGAAACCACGTTGCGTCTCGCTAATCACCTCTGAAGATCAAATGGTCGGTCTACTCTACACCGATCGATTATGCGCTTGCGACACTGGAACGCATTGAGCTGCCCCGGGTTTTAGATACATGATTGCCTTGCGCAAAACGCGGTAGGTTTTTGACGATTTCTCCAAGGCTGGATGAGTCAACTCCAGGTCTGGTTCAAAAAGGCCATCCCTCACATGTCGCGCCTCGCTTTACCAGATTCCATAACATGATCAACCCTTTGATGATCTCGTATCAGTAAACACACCGAGACTTTATTTGCCGTGACGTTCTACATTATTCCGAACCTTGTTCCAGAAACAACTCAAGGCAGACCGACAGGGCTGCCAACGCAGTCCCCTTTTAATAAGATGCTGACAGGACCAAAAAAAATTATGCCCGAGAAAACTTGTTGGCAAAGCTACGCTCCACTGCCAATAGTAGGTATCTCCGGCAACAGCAAATTTTGCTGAGAGTGGCTCTTTCGTATCCTCTCTGCCTTAAGCCCATCCGCCCTCTCATCCGCTAATTTCACTTGAGCGAGGATGAGAATTGCATCTCCGCAAGTGAGAACCATCTACGATCTATGATTGAAATGAAACTTGATTGCAAGAGTTGTCCCGGCGGGCGCTTTGCTCCTCGTCTAGTAAATCCCTGACTCAGGGGGTAATTGTCTACAAGGTTGAACACCACTCGCTTTCTAGAAGCGAAAGCAAGTGATACTGATTCATGCCATCGACAATGAATGAAACTTACCTGCAGCAATAGACGACAGTCAATTACAGTTGAGCTCTCAATCGATAAAATTGTACACTGAGCTGAAGAAAAGTGTTTCAGTCCAAAAGTTGAGGTAGAAAAGCGGTGGACAAGTCAACGGCTACAAAGCCAAGTGCAGAAAAGCAATATGTAGCATATGGATGCCGATAATATCGATGTCTCAAGCTTGTAGTAATTTTTCATAGGGCTTGTAGCCTTTTAGACGCACTCAAAAGTAATTAGCTCAACACGTGGGTGCGTAATCCATTCCCTCAACTCCTAGCTGATCTTATCATGATGGTGGGCGCGAATACGCTCTCTCGGAACTCACTCGCTATTGGCAGAATATCCACTTTTCAATGTTTATCATGATGCAAATCTGCATTTCATTGAACAGGTCTGCCGCATATGTCGGCATTCTTCAGGGGAAAGAGATGGTCTTGTTCTGATGCATCACTTTTCTCAACTGTTGTGAATGGCCGCATCGTCGCTTGGTTCGGTAGTAGAGTGGTATTGGCGTTGCCGAATTCAACTAGAGTAATCTATCGATCTACACGGCCACTTGATTACTGTTTAGTGCCTGCTATCAAGATTGTTTGCCGGCTACTGAGCTGTGGCAAACGCTTAGATTGGGTATCTCAGCTGATGCTCAGACCTGCATGTAGGCGTTATTGGCCGATCAGTATATACGTGGATATATTGAATCCCTTGTAAATGCAACTGTCAGTTCTCCTAAATTATTCCGTCGGCTGGTTCTAGCAAAAAGTCCTTACTTGGCCCACGTAAGCCCTTTACAAGAGATTTATATCATATCTATCTCGTGCATGTCAGCCTTGCTATATGATGCCTACCTTGTCAAATCATATCTACAAGTAGGTATGTTATTTAATGCCAACAGCCCTCACCGCCATTTTCGTTTATGCATCCCTTGAAAGGATTAGTTTCAAACCTAGTATCTCAATATGATAGCTCGAAATGTTACGTAGCAATTGACTGACTGTTCAATCTTGTTCCAAAAGTTTCAGCGAAATGTCCAAGGGGTAGCTCGGCTGGGGCTGTTCAAGCATATATGGCGGACATGGCCGCCATATATTCGACATTTATCAAGCTCATATCGCACCTGTCTCGGATAATTGCCAAGAATAATGCGTCTTGGATTTGATACTTGTTTTTTCCTTGAAAAAATTACTAGGTGCATGCCACAATGGCTCCAGCGACATCTCCAGGTACCAAGTTGGTACATTAGCCATTAATTTATCATATGAAAGATACAATGCTCTCTTCGTTAACAATTTGGATAACTCTACCCTCTACTTCCTATCTTTTAGCCATCTCTAGCGTCCCAGCATCGGACAAGAATCCAAGTCCATCCCAACATACTTGTTTCATTGACGCTCCAAAAAAAGAACTCTTTGCTTATTTTACCTCTTCCCCAATGCCAAAGGCTCTTCTTTCTGCTTTTTTAGTAATCTGCGGTGGAGGATACCGTGGAAGCCTCGCCACAGCACCTTATTACATACTAACGTACCTGATGGCTTTGAAGATCACAACTCAACGACAGTATTGCTTGCAAATCATTCGTCGTTTGATGGGAAACCTACAACAGAGGCCAGAATTATTGAATAGATGCTTAAATTTAGAGATGTCTTATTGCAGTCATTTGGGTCAACTATCCAGGACCGGGCGCCTACCGCACGGCCAATGTTGTTCGGCTCAAGGGTGAATGGAGTAACTCTTGTAACGCTACATATAGTTGAGCTCTCACTCTAGCCGTAAGCGTGCAAGAGCTATACTTACGGGACCCAAATATCAAAGAGTATCGTGCCAAATGATGTATGTGACAACCAATAAGGTCTCGCGCAAGATGGTAATACCAGCTCTTAGGAATAAGGGAGAAAAAAAAGATTATACGACATCTCTAAAACGCAACCTATCATATTCTGGAACCATTCCCGTTCCGAGGTGGTTTTCATGTCTGAACGACACCCCCCACAGTCCATTACATTATTGAAGCTGAATCGCATAGGTAGGTATGTAAAGATCTGACACGGCCAACTACGTGACGCAAAGATACATGCCTAGTGAGAGCAGGACACGCTGCAACTTGACGATGAGTAACTATTACAAGTTTGAGTTGTTCAAGTATAGCCTAGAGGCTACTAGTGAATATCACACAACTTTTATGCCATAAGAGGGACATCTCTCTCGCTGTATATATTACATGTACATATACATAAAATATGTGTGCCGGACTCATCTCTTTCTCTGAAGATGGCAATTCTCTTACAATTAGTATAGAATGACAAGCAGATCTTCTCCGTAATCCGTCTGTTTTGTCCTTTCAGAATATAATATACGAGAACTTCAACAGCAGATAGGTAGCAAGTTATAAAATCACCAGACGCTACTAATTCCAGGGTAAAAACCTGCCCTTGTCTTGTGTTCAAAAGAAGTGATGAAAATAATTATTCGCTTATAGCTTGAGTGGCAGTTGGCCTACATATATAAACGTTTCAGTATAAAATAACCATTTCGAACAATCCTCTACACACATTACAATATTATGAAAACACATAAACATCGCGTGTGGTATTTCGATGCCATCATCTATGCAGATTCGATTACATCACCAAAACCCAAATATACTCTCATTAATATATTTCTAAATCCTTACCGTTGAAGCCTTCTCCATTATCCCATCCCCTCAAATCCTCCCGTGGTGCAAATGCTCGTCCTTCCACACTCTCGCCCAATCACCTCTTACAGCCCAACTCTCCAATCACAACCGCCAATCCCTACCCTGGAAAAAAAATTAACACAATTTCCTCAGTTCATTCCACTACTAGATATTACAATCCTCCTTACACGCAAGACCACGATCATATAATATGTGACATTGTGCCTACTAGCGCCTGACAGTTTTCAAAAATTGAAGCCTTCTCCATAGATGCGCTGGCTAGCTGGCTACGTGTTTTGATGATTCACTCCCATCACTTATGCGAAAAGAAGAAAATCGAAAGTGCGCTGTCAGGTCCCCAAATTCTGACCACCTTCAAGCGCTGGCTACATGATAACGTGGCGCATGTCAGCCAGCATATGTGCATGGGCTACTATCGTTTTTTATATTAATAAAATTATACCTAGTACCATGGTGATCGTGGAGATATTTTATAACTCTACCAACGCCAATTTTCTTTCTTTTTCCTCACGCTGATGAGCTTATTACATCATGAAGGCGGCAGCGCTTGTGAGAAGAATGGGCGCTGTTCCTTTCGCTACTGCTTACTCCGTATGGGGATATTTCTTTCCTTTGTGACATGTCTCAGTTTCATCCCCAAATGGCCCCATTGTGGCATTAATGTGACAGATCGCATCTCGGTTATGGAGCGTCGGATCTACCAAGGTACGTTTAATAAGCCACCTCTGTACGCCATGTGAACAAATGGTTGAGGGAATTGAGTCAACGCGGCATTTAATCAAACACACTTTGAGGAGTTGTATCGCTACGATGATGCTTGGCCTGGGTATATGACCCCGGGCAGATCTTTCCAGGGCCAGGGGTTGGATGAGATGGAAACGCATCCAGAGCTGAGCTTTTGCCTGCCGCGATATTTCTCCCGTCGATCGTACAGTGCTTTGCATGCAAGCAGAGAGAAGCTGGGCCAGACCCCTCTCACGCTACACAGAGTTTTGCCCGTCACTGTCAAAAGAGACATGTCCGCTAATTCTCTCGCTCGCAGCGCCATGTATGGCTCAAATGGCACCACGTAGGGTCGCAGCCGGCATCACATGCATTGTCGCTATGCGACTTGGAGAAACGAATGCAGGAGCCCTAACGCGATCGGAACGAATGGCGGCTCGCTCGTTAGCACCAGCAAGCCAGAGACCCGAACGTCTGCATATCCCGTGAATAAACGTGATGCGACCTTCCTCTGCGGCCACAGCTCATGTCTGATGCACGTAAAGCACCTTGTTGGCCTTGGGGTACCGGTACTTCCACCCGCCGACTCCACAGTCTCACCACGGTCCGGTTGGGTGGGGATGGAGGGCTCCATATTGCTGAGCAGGTTCGCGGGAGTTCCCTGTACGGAAAAGTCCACCAAGCTTGGTGAAGAGAAGACGCGGCCCCGATCGGTCGCCTGTTAAGACGATGAGAAAGATGGATAGGCTGGTATAGTATTGAAGAAGTATCCGGCTCTAATCATGAGAAAGCAAATATTGCCGCCTACTGACCCTTGTTGCCTGAGCTAGGCTCTCTTGTAGAAAAGAGAGGAAGGGAGTGAAAGGTCTCATATCAGATGGAGTAAAACAGAGTAGGAGAAAGGACAGAAAGCTTGCCATAAAAGCCTCGCGGCGGTATGCAAGAAAGGCATCTCTGAGCATCAAACAGTAATTCCACCCACAAGTACGCAATACAAGCACAAAAGCAACTGATCCAATAAAAGAAAAGAAAAGAAAAAAATAGAGAGAATAGAGGAAGGCGAGGAAGGCGAGTAAAGAGAGAGAAAAGAAAAGAAAAGAAAAAAGAAATGGAATATAGGGAAAAGATTAAACAAGGTAAAGGGAGAAGGGTATCGCTTTTTCTGCCTCCATCTAATGCTCAAGCTAAACGCGCCTGAGTGTCAAAAGGCCAACCCCGGGTACGTTTTCCATCTATCCAACCCAAAAGAAGTTGCTTCGCTATAGGTCTTAATATCATATCCAAACGCCAAGAAATCAGAAAGGCAATAAAACAATGGTTCCTCCGAGCCTATCTTGCAAATCAGCTTAACGGGCACAAACGTTTATAAGAGAAAACGCAAAACATAAGCAGCCTAAATAATCGAGAGACAAAGGGGAAATTGAATTGAAAGAAGAGAAAAAAGAGAGAGAAAAAAAAAGTAATTGGTGGTAGAGACAGCATTCGACACCTTTAACCATGTTCTGTCATCGTGTCACTATTATCAATAGATGGGCGCCGTTGATATACATGTCTGGGAACGCCGTCAGATGCGGCTCGCGACAGCTGTGTTGTTCCCACGCGAGATGAATACTCCGAGTTGTCGCTCGTAATGGGCTTGAAGAAGCCATCTACTAATGACATGGTGCTATCGCGCCACCAGTAATGCATAACATCGCACTGCCAGCGCCACATATCCCGAATCTTCAAAGATCGGCTTGCTTGAAAGGTGGACCGTAACAGTACTGCATTGAGCGGGGATAGGCGCAGTTGGTGAAGGAGCCATCGATTCACGTAATCAGCCTTCTTCCCGCCATCACACTCTCGCATGAGGTTGTCAATTGCATACTCTTTCGACGCCAGTCTCTTCCTCACGCCCTTTTCTGGGTGGTGATTTGGAAGTCGAATGGCTGCTTTGAGAGCCCCTAATGGAGTGAGAGGCTCATCAGCCAAAACGTGGTCCGGCTGAGAAAGCAGCTCGTTGAATTCAGCGTGAGCTAGTGTTTTGCGGCGGCTCATAATCGTGTGCTCGTCATCTAGATCCAAATCCTCATACCTGATTTGCGGATCTAATGCATATTCCATCTTGATAGACATGTGCTTCTTCATGACTCCTCTGTCTTCGCATAGTTTTTTGAGACCATCTACTTTAGATTCTAGGCTGGTCATGACATCATTCATCCGCTCTTCTTCGGAAGGGAATTCGTCAAAGAATTCCTTCATCTCCTGCTCGTCCGAGGCTTTCTGCTTGGTAGTCTTTTTCAACTGCTGCTCCTCCTCGTATTGCTGTTTAGTGGAAAGGAGGTCTGCGTATTCGTCTCGAGCGTTGCCTAGGTATCCCACAGTCGAGGTCAAGTCCACATATAGAGGATGCGATTCCTCAACGGGACCATACGGGGAGATGCCCCTGAGTTCATATGGAATCTCCGTCTGGTCAATGCTGAAGTTGGCAGCGCCCGAGTCGCTGGAAATGTCCAACTGGCGTTCCTCTTTGGTTTGCCCAGCAGCCAAGATGCTGAAAAATCTAGTTTCGAGGATGCTCAGATCGCGTTCTTCCTCGTCCAACATTGCCTCGAGAGCTTCATAGCTGGATTCCAGAACTTGGTAGTCATCTCTTAGCTGCTGCATCTTCTCTAGCCGAGATTCAAACAGGCTGGCAGGGTAATCAGTTAGCTCTCGTAGGCTAACCAACACAGGTCGGACAACTCCCATGAATGCATTATCAGCGGCATCTTTCTCGCGCCTCTTTTCTCGCAACTCTTTTCTCCTTGATCGCATTTTTGCTCTCGTCCCACTCAACTTGGCTCTTTTTTCCTTCAACTGCTGCCACAGCATTTCTATTTCGCCATGTGATGAATCATTGGAGTGCACAGAGCCATCCAGGTGGGACTCGGTGTCGGTGGGGTGGAGAACAGCGGAAATATCGCCGAGTCTTGAACGAGACCTCGTTGGGCTCCTTGACTTTTCGTATTGTGATACCCATGCTGTGATTTGATTTGCTGCCGAAGATCTACTCCGCGGAGCAGACGGCCCATGCACTGGCCCAGCAGGTAACTGGGGAGGAAATTGCCTAGCATTTCGATAAGCGATTGGATCTTCATTAGACGATGAAGAGGAAGAACTCGAGGTCTCATCATATCCAGACCTAGCGGATGAGAAAGTCAGTGTTTCGTCTTCAAGCCCATCGCTTCGCCGGCGGAGCGATCGCCTTGAACTCCGTTTGCCCCTTGATGGTCTTGGCCGTGCGTGGCGGCTGTCTAGAAAGCCGAGCGCCGGCTGAGGCAAGAGTTGCATGCTGACTGGTGTTTGTGAAAATAGAGAAGATGGAAGTTCAGAGTTTTCGCCAGCCTGGCTAAAATCCGCGCCGCTTATTGTTGGAAGACGGGGGAAATAGGAGGGAGGAGGAGAACTGAGCAGAGGAGGAGGCGGCGGCGGCGGCGGGTGAGGGGGGGACATGATGGCGTCGAGCTCCAGGACTGTCATCGGCCCTGTGCTGCCTGACTGGTGAGGGTAATGGCAGTGATGCTTGAGTAGAGCCAGTACGAAATCCCGGAGGTCGGAAAGGCCCATGCCGAGACTGGTCTGCTGGGCTCGGTGGATAGAGTTGGGCAGCTTCGTTGGGACTCCTCGGGATATGTCGACCTGTTGCCCTGCCTGCGCCACGTCCTCTCCCTCGACCCCGCTCCGACCTTCGCTGGAGAGCTTGTGGCAGCGCGGCAGGCAGAGGGAAAATAGAAGAGAAGTCATTGGAAGCTCTGCTAGGAAGAGGCGTTCGACTGCCAGCGGATGCAAAGGGCGTCAGTGGTGGGCTTGACACCACCGGGTCAGGAGTCGTGACCCTGCTGGATATCGTCGACGTATCGCTGTGTAGCTTCCAGCCATCGCCCTCTTTCAAGTCCTCGTCTTCGTGAGACGACGCAGCGGCAGCAAACGTGACAGACGAGCTGTCTGCCGAGTCGTCCATATTACCGGCGCGGAGGGAATTGTCCAGAGGCGCGAGGCCTGGGCTGGCCGGCTCCTGGCGTATGGCGGATTCCATGGAGGCCGCTCGAGTACGCTGGCAGTCGCTCGACGCTCAGCATTTCCCATCCATGGCCGTATCCCCGGCTCGATGACATCCAAAATCGCAGAGGCGTGACGGCCGGGAGAGGGGGAGAGCAAATGACGGCGCCCGAGGTGCCGGATCGAAGTCAGACGAGGCTCTGCTGTCCTGGGGATGACGGTGGGCGGCGGGAAGCGCACGGCTCATCTGTGGACATGAATATGCGTCTGCTCTGGGTCTTGGCTTGGGTTTTGCACCTACAGCGGCGAGACACAGGTCGCTCAACACGGCAGCCGGGACAGTCAGCCGGGACAGATGTTCGATTTGCGGCCACATATGAGTTGCGCAGGTGGTGAGTGCGTCTTGTCGCAGCCCGTCCGGACGGTCAACGGCGTGGCAGCTCTGGTGCGCAAGGCAGCTCATGGCCTGCCAGAGAATGGCCCAGCGTGCCATCGGTTGGCTGGAGCCCCTGTGGCCGCAGGTGCTAGCACTGGCCTCGGCGCCTCCCCCGGCACGCTAGGAGCGCTGAGCGCATCAGGAATCGCCCACAAGGTAGCACGAGCCCACTAGGCCGCTAGCCCTACAGAGCTTGGGCGAGCCGTGCGTCCACTAAAGGCGTCGCTAGCCCAGCACAAACGATCCACTAGCCACGGGTTGCTCCAGCTGGGCGCTGGGGTAGCATCATTCAACGCAAGAAAGCTCTCGGGCGGTGGGGCTACCCGTTCCGAGCGGCGCCTCTCAGCAGCCTAAGGCGCTGTGCCAGCCCAAACCGGGCATGTCACTCTACCTCGACATCATCAAACCACCAAGGCGACTTGTTCCGCGTCAACGGGCCTCCACTCGGCGCAAATGACTGCATAAAGCACGCCGTGCATTGCGAGGATACGAGCAGAGTGCCGCGAAACCACCTGGCCGTCGCTCAGCGCTGGGGCTCCTGCGGCCGTGCCACCTGACAGGGCCCTCGACCGAAAGAGCTGCAGGCCAAGATGCAGAGTGGAGATGGCACGACGACTCGGCGATCCCAACGGCTGCGCTTGGGAGGAGTTATCGATTTGCTGTAGCCTGTAGGGGACAGGTCGGGAATGGACAAGGCAGAGCCAAAGTGGTTTACCGCTGCTGGTGGTGAAATGTGCTGCAGCCCGTCACCAATCCCAGATTCTGCTCCGACTAATGACAGCCCAGTGGCCAAGATAGTAAGGTAGCTCCAGTCGCTGACACCAGGCGTTGGCTCTGGCTAGCAAGTGGACGCATTTCGGCATGGCAGGGGAGAGCTTGAGCTCACAGGCACGAGAAAAATTCAGAGGACAAACGAGGCAGCACACCACCCCCGAATCGGCATTTCGAGATCGTCCCATAGCGCAAGGCGACCGCTGGACAACAGGATGCGCACAAGGCGCCCGTTAGCCGGCTGCACCCATGTCTGCTGCTCTGCTCAATGGCATTGGCATTGCGTCTTGTACATAACGCTACGGCTGGGCCATTGACTTGATCGACCAGCTGCGGCAGCTCGACGTAGCTAAAAAAGCGGCGGCCAGCGATGCATGCCAGATGTCTCCATAATCCTATCCGCCAGCGCCGCCGCAGCTTGCCTTAGCAGCTCGCAGGTTAAATCCACTCAACCTTACGGCAGCCATCCATCCAATACCAAGATACCAGCAGGCCGGGGGAGCAGCACTCGGGCCAGGAAGTGGACGGACGACCCACGTCGAGGCTCGCGCCAATCTAGGCCTATAGAGACAGACCCAAATGTTCCCCCTCCCGCCCGCTGCTGTTTTATCATCTCGCGCTGCTGCTGGTGCTGCTGCTTCTGCTCCGTACGGGCATTCTTTAAAAGGCGTTGAAGCCCGCATTGCCTCCGTCCTGCAGAGCCTCCCCTTCCCTCAGCCTGCCACGCCAGAGGTGCTTTGCGCTTGTACCCCGATCGTCTGGGCTCTCCCGGTCCTTTGCGCCGTCCAGCACATCGCCGGATGATCCTGTAGGTTTCCCGCGCTGCTCTGGGCGCAAAATGCCACAATGTACCACGGATCCAGTTCAGAATCCCATCAATGGGGCAGCTGGTCGGCCTGGGTTTTCAACGAGCAGCAGAGCCGCTACTATCGCTTTCGCCAGGATTCCGAAGGTGCGAAGACCCTCCCCGCGCTTGACATTTCTCATCACCACCGCCAACACTTGCATGTGTACTTGCTAGGAAACTATGACTATGACTGGGACCAGCACGGCTCAGCCGCCGCCGCCCATGCGCAAACTCCGCGAGATGCAACGATTAGCGACATAACAGAGGGCCTGAGAGGTCTTACTACCGATTACAACAGCTCAAGTGCGTTTTATCCGTCGGCTCGTTCAGTCGCACCGGTTGCGCCAGAACGGAGCTTCTCTTGAGCATCTTCTGGCGACCATGTCTGGCTTGCGTATAATTGGCGACTAACATCAGAGACTTTCACAGTAACCGAAGACCATTCACCGAACTCAAGGCCCGGCCGGCACAGGAGCAGGCGCGAACATCGGACAGGCTCCCGCGACGAGGATTCGGCTCAAGATACCTACGGGGCCTTTGCAGCAGATTCTTTACATGCGTCCCAGGCGGGGCAGTACGACTACACGGCTGGCCAATGTGAGCTGCGCTGCCGTTGAAACCACTTCAAGTCACTGACGGCAATTCCATAATTAGATGTCCACGGATCGTCTGAAGCTCAATATTATCAGGCATCGGCATCAGGTATATATACCCCAATAGCCATGAATTGACCGCCGACCGGACGATCAACTGACAAGTTTTTGTTGGCGGGGTAGACTCACAGTCGGCAGCTGCATATGGCGGACGGCAAGAAGGCCGATCAGCTGAGAATCATGCAGTTGGTGAGTGCGCCCACCATTGCTCATATCCAAGTCCACCTTGCGCTTTTATTATTTTGTTCCCACGTCCCCCCTCTAAGCTGCCCATTACTTGTTCAATACTGAGACTTTCACACAGATCAACGAACCTATAGGTACCGCGACGAGGGGCATTACAGTCCTGACCAAGATCCCGAAGACGAAGAATTGGCAGACACTATCGCGGCAAGCCGACAGTACAACTCTGCCGAATATGCAAACGCGGGGGGAATCATCGTCAACAGCTTATGGTCTGTCTCTCGCGCCTTCAGCCGCTTATAAATGCTAGACTAACACGGAGCGTAGCTCCATATGACGAAGAGGAAGAGGAAGGCCCTCCTACGCCAAGGGCACAGTCAAGCGCCGGCAGCTATCACATTGCCGCCACTGCTCTTGAAGAGCCACCAGAGGAATTAGATCCACGTAAGTATTGTAAACAACCTCGTAAGACCCACGTCAGTGAAGCTGATGCTCAAAAAACCAGGCTACCAAGTTGAGCCGTCCGTGAGGTTTCAACCAGGCGAGGTGCGTATATGCTTTACCCCATATTAGCTAGGATAAATTGAACGACGCTGACTTGAAAAAAAGATATTCAAAGTGCATTGGTCAGAACCCCAAGGCGCCAGTTCTGATGGAGCGCCGAGCGTTTCCGGCAAACACGAGATTCAGAACAGATTCGGCACAAAGTTTTTTGTCGGATTTCGACGCTTCATTGTGATAGCAAATGACCAGGGCCACTGTACCTGTGTGTATGTGCATAGTCTATTCTTCATTATTTCCAAGCCCTTTTGCTGACAGTCTACAGACCTATCCTCACATACGGGGGCAAAGGGTGTAAGAAGAAGGGCGTCAAGGCCGACAAACACGGCATTATTTATGAGCGCAACGGCAAAGCGCGCCTACTCGATAAGGAACCAAAGCTTGGGTTCCCACCTGTCAGGGTCGATATGAAGCAAGAGGGCGAGAAGCTCTCAAAAGAATCTCGCGTCAATTACTCTAAGCTGGTCACTGTGGAACACAATGTGAAGGTGTTTTTCATAGGATCAATCGTGTACAACGACTGGGAGCTCGTCAGCGATGCCGTCAACCACTGCTGGAACAAAAAGAACCATCAGAAGCAGAGGCATCGATAGAACCCAGAGAAACAACCGATGGCCAGCAGAGACACGTTTTTACCACCTCACACGCGGTTGCGCATTTAGCGCACCGCATTCGACACGATGGAGTTGCTTTGCAACAGCAGCGCATCCATCCACAAAAATACGTTCCTCGGAAAAGGGGCATCTTATGATGTCACAAGATCCTGTGAATCCTGTGCCGGGCGATCTTGGTATGAAAAAAGCAGCACGGGTAAGCCCTTCCGGCACCCGGATCTACCTTTTCAGCAGCGCACTGCAGCCATATCCCGGCACACACTTTTTTTTTGGCATCCCGTTGCTATGCAGTGTCTAATTAGTTTCTTTCAAGCTGTGAATGCTTGATTGGAAGCGTAAGATTTACGCCGTATTAATGGGGGCTTTTGCATTTGCGTGCACGAGCCCATGTGGTGGAACAGGACACATAATTCCTTGGCTAGTCAGGCGGGCTGGACCATCACCGAGATGCAGATTTTTATTTCGCTTTCTATATGGCACTGTATGTATTGACGGGCATATGTTGAGTGTCTCATTTTGTTTTGTTTTTTTCTTCATGGCATATATTTTGATGTATAATCTCAATGCATGTTGTTGGGCTTATATTTGTGAGGCGAGGGCCTAATGTTGCTGCTGGTTGCTAGGGAGATTGATTGAGCATGATTTGACGTCTATGGGGCTATAAGATACCAAACCACTACCATATACATGCATATGACTCTAAATTCATTATAAAAACGGGCGCGTAGTATGCTAATACATAGAAGATGGTAGACGGCAAGGCATAAGAATACGGATGGGGTGCTAGGCGTGGAGGATGACCAGCAGGTAGCAGAGCTGCTGTGGTTGCCCACCTATATAAGGGAAGCGAAACGACACAGCTTCAAGATAGCATATTAATAGTATGTAAGAAAAGGAGCCTTTGGGACTTTGCAATCTTACTAGGAGCTGAATCCTTATAGACATCGTATCTCACGCTCTCGAGTACCCGTTGGCCTAAGAAGCTGACACAGCAATCTCAAGGCGAAAAAAAAAAAAGTGCCATTATACTTTACACTACGGATGCACTCCTTGCCTATTTCTAAAGCCATCCACCTATTAGCATGAAGCATCACACGCCATGGACAATCATAGCGCCATACCTGGCAGTTTGGCAGATCTGAATTACCCCATACGCTAAATCCCGTTATACAGGGCAATGCTATCTGCTAACGGTTAAGAAAGTTCCGATCAAATATTTTTTTTTTTTGCCTCGGCATCTCCCCGCAGTTTCAACCATCTCCGAAAGTACCTCGTCCGCCAGAATATAGTGTCGGAGGTACATGCCCAAGACACCCCCGGTTGTTAAAAAGTGTAAAGTGGCCCCAACTACACCGAGGATCTTGGGGAAGAAGGGGCCTTGAAAATGCGGGAGAGATTTGATGCCATAATTTCTTAGCTGTAAAGTAATAAAGGCCACCGCCTTCTCTCATCTTTTTCTCATCTCACTTTCTTCTTCTTTCGTGTGAATATTCCCCTTTCTTCCTTTGGTTTTCTTTTTAAAAAACATATATCCAGCTGTTTATACGACCTACCTAGGTACCTAATTGTTCAAGTTCTACGACTTTTCTTAGTATATTAGCACCTCCGCTTGTAGAAACAAGGAATCTCAGCATCTCATCACAATGTCTGCCGCTGTCGAGGCCGATCTCAAAGACTTTTCTTCGCTCTTCTCGCTCAAGGGCAAGGTCGCCGTCGTGACCGGCGGTTCTCGCGGCCTCGGCCTGCACGCAGCCTCGGCGTGAGTTTTTGTGCTCCTCCCACTTGTTCTTTGTCTCACCGTACTGATCAATATATATGAAATCCAGCTTCATCCAGGCCGGCTGCTCCAAAGTCTTCATCTCCTCCCGCAAGGCCGCCGCCTGCGAAGAGGCCTGCAAGGTGCTCAACGCCCTGCCCGGCCGCAGCCCCGGCGCCGAGGCAATCTCGGTGCCGGCCGACTCGTCCACCATGGACGGCGTCACCGCGCTGCTGGCCGCGGTGAGCAAGCACACGGACCGCGTCGACATCCTCTTTGCCAACGCGGGCGCCACCTGGGGTGAGGCGTTCGACACGCACCCGGACCAGGCGTTTGCAAAGGTCATGGACCTCAACGTCCGCGCCGTCTTCAACACGGTGCGCGTCTTCACGCCGCTGCTGCAGAAGCACGCCTCGCTAGACGACCCCAGCCGCGTGCTCATCACGGCCAGCGTCGCGGGCCTGGGCGTGGGCACGCTCGGCAAGCAGGGCACCTACGGCTATTCCGCCTCCAAGGCTGCCGTGCTGCATCTGGGCCGCAACCTCGCGCTGGAGCTGGGCCCGCGCGGCATCACGGTCAACTCCATCTGCCCGGGCTTCTTCCCGAGCAAGATGGCAAACGGCCTGCTGGCCATGTCTGGCGGCGCGGACAAGATTGCACAGGCGAATCCCATGCGCAGGCTGGGCCGGCCGGAGGATATCGCGGGCATCGTGGTGTACTTGACGAGTCGTGCCGGGTCGCATGTGAATGGTGAGGCGATTGCGATTGATGGCGGTGCGCTGTGGTCTCGTGGGGAGATGCTCGTCGAGGAGCAGGCCAAGTTGTAGTTTTCTTTTCCTTGTTCCTTGTTACGATCGGCATCAGTTGAGGTCGAGGAATTCTGTATGATAGGATGGTCATTCCCACGGCCTTACGAATATTGCATTAAGCCAAGTAGATATAGTGTCAAATCTGTTTCTTGCTCGCATTATATGGATTTAAACATGTGTACGTTTCATGCAATGCATTCACAAGTGCGAAATCAGTTGTTCTTCTCTATTATTTCAATCATATTCATATCGTCGTCTCTCTAGCTTCACTCTTCACCAGCGGCTTGCGAGCTACCCAAGCCGTCGCATTATATACCATGTGCAGCATACTATCCATGTCTTGAATGTACGGCGCCCTGATGCCCGTCTCCATCGACTCTACTACAAACCCCAGCTTCTCCACCAGCGCCATGACCTCATCGTTGGTCAACTCAAAGCTCCCAGGGTCGGCAATGCCAGATGAGTTGTTAAAGTCATGTTCGCCGTCGCCGTCATCATCGTGGCCATGATTGCCTGGCGCATCATTTTCAAAGTGCCATAGTAAAGGGCCAACGTTGATGAGGACGCCGCCTGGACGGAGGCAATGGTAGATGACCTCGAGGTATCGAATGAGATTAGGTGCCGTGTCGAGGAAAAAGACACTGGCGACGGCATCGTAGGATTCCTTGTGTTCATCATCGCCGTAGAGACAAAGGAAGTCTGCGGCACACATGGACATGGAGCCGACATTGGTGGCGTTGAGCAGGGTGGTGCTGGGGTGAATGTCTGGCACGGGGTAACTTCGCAAGTGATTCTCTCGGCTTGTATGATTGGAGAATGTGTGAATCCAAGGGTAGAGGGTGTGCTGTCCAGCCCTGTGGCACTCATTGAGAATATACGAAGACGCTAGCAGCTGGTGATAGGATATTTCATTTCCTTCAGTGTCATGGCCGTCTCGACATAGTTCAAAGACTAGTCTGCCTAAGCCCGCTCCAGGGACCAGGACTTTCAAACGGCTGTCTTGCGATGCCTTGGCCCTCTCTTGATCAAGGGCTTTCATCACAGGTCCGTAGGATACGGCCCTTTCCTCCGCGCCAGCTGCGGACCAGTCCCGGTAAAACTGGCGAAGAGTGCTCCTTGCCTTGTCAATGTCGGCATGTTTGGCTATTCCAGCCCACTCATGCGGCATGACAGGCTGATCCGACGCTGAGAAGTCAGGAGGAAGAGCATTGAATGAAGCCAGTCCCGACTTCAGAATGGACCGAGCCAGGCCGGCATTGCTGTCAATGGCATCATCGACTTTCTCCAGGGTGTCGAGAAAGTTGAAGGGAGGCGCTGCGAGTAGCTTCCAGTGAGCCTGAGGGAGGGCATAGAAGGACCGGCGGCGAAGATGGGTGACGTTGAAGTGGGCGACTTTGGCATATTGGCTGGAGTATATTGTTAGCTGGAAGTTTTTGTCTTGAACCGGGCGATATACAGCGTTAAATGACTGCCTGTCGCCAAATCAGCATCGCAGCTGAAAATATCATCTTCTTCGCACTGCGGGAGGAACAGAAGATCCATCCACACGTATTCAGTTTCAATGACGCCTCAGAGTCAACGTCATCGAGACCGAAGACGTGTGGATAGATCTCCTTGTGCCTTCCGCAGTGCGAGGAAGATGATGATTCTAGCCGAAGCTGCTAGAGATTTCGCGACCGGCAGCCTGAAAGACTGCGGGGAAGTTGAGTATGATGAGTGAGTGTCGTATGTGAAACAGCTCATGATGAACATACAACCATAGCCATGCAACAAAAACTCCTCCGCTCAAGCTGCCAAATAGCAGAGCAAGCACCAGGACAGCTAGAAACTCAATCCACTTACGCAAATGAATCCAGGGCACAGAAAATGACCCGAATCTCTTCAGGGTCGTCCATGCCGCCATCTACACTGGCCCATGCGCTCTTATCGTCCACGTCCAGCGTGGCTCCGCCGTCGTGATCCATCTCTCAGCCTGGCTCAACGACGATGATTTCCAAGCATGGCCGGTAGAAAAGGGGAGAAAAGAGTCGAGGAGAGGCGTAAACAATCTGGTAAACAGAGTTTCTGCCTTTTTTTTTTTCCGGATCGCCGCAATCGGGCGTTTTTCTGGATCCCTTTGAATTTGTAACAAAGAGCTGCTTATTAGTGGGGGAATATTGGCATTTTTTTTCGAGCAGCGCTAGCAGCGAGATCTCTCACCAAAACGGAATCATGTGATTTTGGCGTCTCACAACAGCCATTCAGATATCGAGATAAGGCATCGTCTTTCAATCCCGGCTATTGATATCTCCAATATAAGTCATATACGGCTTATTTACCATGGCTACCAACCAAAATGAAGTTGTGCAAGTTTCCATTCCGCTCCCGCGGTCCTTGGATACTCGCATTTTCATCCGCTTAGCAACCCAAGCCAAGGCTCTTGTGCTATCTCTCACCACCGCATCTCAAGAAGAGCTTGGTGCTCCCAGGCCAATGGGATCATTCGTCTACGCACTGCCCGATGTAAGTTTTGTATAAATATGCCCCCCCGCATATGAATTATATGGCCGGCGATTGTTGACTCCCATGCCAGAGATTCAATCCTCAGCAGGCAATCGCCACAACACTCTTTTCCGCAGAGTCATCTCTTGAGTTTACTACACGAGTTGCCAAATTAGTTGCCCGAAAGACTCAGCTCCCCGTATATGTCACAAATTCCATCAGCCTAGAGAGCACAGGCATGGGCGGCACAGTCGAGGAGGAAATGGAAGCCTTCAAGGGCGTGGCTGAAGCTATCATAAGCAACCTTCCCAAGACGGTGTTGCCCAGTTAGCCACAAGTTGTCAAGGCATGAATGGAGATTTATAACTGATTCGAGGTGGCAATCAGGCAGAGCAGGGGCTTTGTAATGCGAGGCAAAATGGGCTTGCGCATCAATGATGGAAAGCATGCTCGGTCCATCACCAGAGAGAAATGCCAATTTACAGCGACATTATACCCTACAGCATCCAGTCTTTTGCTGGAGGTTCAATTAAGAGAGATTCCAGAAATACATAGAAGCAAGGGATCAGCGCACATGGACAGTCTTCGAGGCTACGGCACGTCATTTCGGCCTTGTTTATGAGAGAGCAGGCATTTGACTTTACTTTGCAGCTGCATTCAAGACATACAGTATTGATCTACGGAGAGTAGCTTTTTGATTGATTCTGGCTCATGTACGCACGTACGTACATGTCACTTGAAGTTTCATTATCCATTTGATCCCGGCGCTTGCTCCAGCATGATCCATAGATAACAGAGAGCATCGTGCAGTTAGTAGCTGGATCGATTAAATTCAGTTTACTGGGGTTTGCGTTGGGCACCTTGAGTTCGTCGAGTCTTTACAAGGCTGTTACAGGCACCGCTCAATTGCGTTTCACGTTTCGCGTGCTTGTTTCGTCTGATTCTCCATGCAATAGGCACAAACAAAGCAGCATCAGCCCCTCACCAGTTTTCGGTGGCTGAACAGCACGTTAAAATACTACTTGCACGGAGTAATACAGTGAGAACATGAATACCGCTTGTAGCTTCTCGCCATCTTCATTGCTCCAGTCAGCTGATTTGTCCTAGCATTATTCCCGTACTGTAGACGAATTTTTCCAGTCTCCGTTTTTTTCGCCATTGCCATTCCGCGTCACGGGTTATCGTTATCGCACCCCGCTAACAGAGAAATTTGGCCGCCAGAATGAGGTGGGCTTGCTCCCCGCCAAACCAGACCACCTGAGGGCGCACAAGGTTTGGCGCATCGTCTCGCTCTCGACATCGCTGAGATCCTGCTGCGTTTGCGTGCTGCAAACATTCGAGCTCCGGCTACTCCTGAGCGCCTGGCTCCGCGACCCCCAGACCCGCCTCTGGTAAGAATCCCCGCGGCAGCGCCGTTGACAGCCTCGCCTTCACCTCCAGTCCGACGCTCAAGGGCCAATTGTGCCGGTTCCTTGCCGCCGTACGCCCTGTCGCCGCTTTGCTACATTGTACATGTGCCGGCTGCTGGTTTCGAGCACGCTGACCTTTCTCGGTGAACGTCTCTCTAGCCACCGCTTCATGTCCTAGAACATCTCGACTAGGAACCACCCCCTTTCGCGCATCGCATTGCTCCTCTCGCGCAGCAACAGCTGCCAATACTCTGCCCACCATGTCGTGGCAACCGGCCCCGGAGTCGTTGAGCCAGCTTGCGGCATGTCTCAAAGACTCCCTCAGCGGATTCGACAAGAATGCCCAGAAGCAGGCTGAGCAGGTCAGTTCCGATCTCGAAGAAGCTCTCTTGTCTGTGTTACGGGATCCGATACTGACTGGGGTGTTGGGGGATTCAGATGCTTCAACAAGCTAAAGCCTCGCCTGACATTAACAACTATCTAGCATACATCCTCTCCAGCCCCCAGACCCCCGAGGGTCTGCAGTGCAGCGAGCAAGACTATCATCTCGTTCGATCGGCCGCTGGTATCATGCTGAAGAACAATGTCAAGACAGAATGGAAGACGATCCCAGAGTCCAGCCTACAGCTCATCAAGCTCGCCGTCCCCATGTGCTTGCAGGATAAGAATTCGCAAATTCGAAACTTTGCCGGAAACATTGCCACTGAGATGATCAAAAAGGCCGGCTTACTGGCGTGGCCAGAGCTACTTCCTCAGCTCCTCGACATGATTTCCAACGAAAATGGCCAGTTTTCCAACGAAGCTCAAGAGGGTGCAATGTCTGCCATGGCCAAAATCTGCGAAGACAACTTCAAACTTCTTACCAAGGAGATCAACGGCCAACGACCGCTCAACTATGTTCTTCCCAAGCTGATTGCCGCAACCAAGAACCCCCTCCCAAAGGTTCGTGCCGGAGCGCTGACCGCAATCAACGTCTTCACACCGAGATCATCACAGGCCATGATGAACAGTGTCGACGACCTGCTCCAACACCTCTTCATCTTGTCAGGAGATGACAACACTGATGTTCGCCGGCAAGTGTGCCGAGCCTTTGTTCACCTGGTTGAGACCCGGCCCGACAAGCTACAGCCTCATATTACCGGATTGGTAGACTACATTATCAACCAGCAGAAGAGCGACGATGAAGATCTTGCCTGTGAAGCTGCCGAATTCTGGCTAGCTGTCGGTGAACACGACGAACTCTGGGGTTCTCTGCAACCGTACCTCAACAAAATTATCCCCGTCTTGCTACAGTGCATGGTATACGGCGGGGAGGATATCGCTCTTCTCGGTGGTCTTTCAGATGACGAAGATGAAGAAGATCGAGAGGAAGACATCCGGCCGGCTTTTGCCAAGAAAGCCTCAGCAAGAACTGCAAACGGCGAGGGAAACCTTTCAGCCGACCCTAACCAGAACGGCGGCGGTGCCTACGAGAAGCTTGCGCGCATGGATGAGGGGCAGGAGGAAGGTGAGGTTGATGATTTTGATGATGGGGATGATGCGAACCCCGACGAGAGATGGACTGTCAGAAAGTGCTCAGCAGCGGCACTGGACGTCTTCGCCCGCGACTTTGGCGGGCCTGTGTTTGAAGCTATTTTCCCCTACCTCTCTCAAAACCTGAAGCACGACGAGTGGCCTTACCGAGAGGCCGCCGTCCTGGCTCTCGGTGCGGTAGCTGATGGCTGTATGGATACCGTTACTCCTCACCTCCCTGAGCTGGTGCCGTATTTGATTTCTCTGCTTGAAGATCAGGAGCCGGTTGTCAGACAAATCACTTGCTGGGCTCTGGGACGATACTCATCTTGGGCGGCCAATCTCTCTGAACAGTCTCAACGAGAGCAATTTTTCCTGCCAATGATGGATGGTATCCTGCGCAAGATGCTGGATAAGAACAAGAAGGTCCAGGAGGCAGGTGCCTCAGCGTTTGCGAACCTGGAGGAGAAGGCCGGCAAGAGGCTGGAGCCGTACTGCGGCCCCATCATCCAGCAGTTTGTACTGTGCTTTGGCAAATACAAGGATCGCAACATGTATATCCTGTACGACTGTGTTCAGACGCTGGCCGAGCGTCTGGGCCCCGTCATTGCCAAACCTGAGTTGGTAAACCAGCTGATGCCAGCGCTGATTGAGAGATACAATGTTGTCTCTGACCAGTCTCGCGAACTCTTCCCGCTCCTAGAGTGTCTCTCCTATGTCGCATTGGCCCTTGGCCAGGCTTTCACCCCCTATGCGCCCACAATCTTCCTACGATGCATCAACATTATCCATACGAACCTTGAACAGAGCATCAACGCGAATACTAGCGATGCTGTAGATCAGCCCGATAAAGATTTCCTCATCACAAGCCTTGACCTCCTGAGCGCCATTATCCAAGCGCTCGAAGACGAAAAGTCAATCGAACTGGTCAAGACCTCACCGCATCCCTTCTTTGAGCTCCTCGGCTTCTGCATGGAGGATCCCACGGACGAGGTGCGACAATCTGCGTACGCGTTACTCGGCGACTGCGCCAAGTACGTCTTCCCGGAGCTTCAGAACTACGTCCCTACCGTCCTCCCAATCTTGTTGAGGCAGTTGGATATGGACAGTATACTCGACGAGGAAATTGAAAGCGGGTTTGGCATCGTCAACAATGCCTGCTGGTCGGCCGGCGAGATTGCTATGCAACACCTCAAGGGTATGCAGCCTTGGGTGCCAGAGCTCCTTCAGCGCTTCGTAGAGATCATGACCAATCCCGGTGTGCCCAAGGGCCTTACCGAGAATGCTGCCATTGCCCTGGGACGTCTTGGCCTAGGCAACGCAGAGCAGTTGGCACCCGCACTACCAAAGTTTGCAGAGGAGTTTTTGGCTGCGATGCAAGAGGTTGATCCGACAGAGGAAAAGGCAACAGCATTCAAGGGATTCACATTGGTTGTCGGACAGAACCCCCAGGCCCTGGAGAAGGTTTTGTTGAACTTTTTTGTTGCAATTGCGCGATACCAGGACATGAACTTGCGGAATCCCATCAAGCAAGAGCTACACGACGTGTTCCAAAATGTAAGAACAACCCCTGGATTATTCTATATCCCTTGTATGATTCCTTGCTTTGAACATGTTGTAATACTAATCTTTACATTGCAGGTCCTAAACGTCTACAAGCAAATCATCCCGCAATTTGACAACTTTATCGGCCAGCTGCAGCCTCAAGATCAGCAGGCGTTGAAGACTCTCTATGCGATATGAGAGCAGTGACCAGTCTGCGTAGTGTTGTTGCAATGAGAAAAAAAGGAAACGAGCAACAACTGAGCTGGAGAAGAAACTTGAAAAGTTAGCGCTGGGCGTAGAGGGGAAGAGATGATCTCGTAAAGCGAATCTCTAACGGAACTAACTTGATGCGCAGAGGTCGCCTGTGTTCCCAAGGCCCAGTGAGGAGAATATAATATTGTTTGAAACTCATAGCGATACTTTTACTGCCCAGCAGCTCCATGGGAAAGGGGGTACGCATGGTTGGATTGGCTGAATGACAATGGGAGCTTGCGGAAATATAGGGGGGGCGCAATAGCAAAGAAAACCAGAAATAACAAAGCGCGTGCTCTGGAGTACCGCAAGCGGATGAGATACCTTTTTTTGGAACGATGTGATGATGGAAAAGAAAAATAGTTAAAGGAAGAGTGAAAAGCCAAAGCATGGAGGAAAATACGGGAAACACAGGTGTCTTGAGCTTTTTTTAAGGGGGGAGGGTGAAGGGGGGAGCTTTTCTTGGGGGCTCCAAGCCCATATTCACTTTTTATAGATAGATTTTTTTTGTTATACTTTACTCCCTTTTTTATCTTCCTCTCTTTTTTTTTTCACCCTCGACCATATTCTGCATATATACAGAGTGGTAGGGGGGGGACTGAAAAATACGCCAGGCTGCGTTGCCTTTTGCGTTGCCGGCGGTCCATAGTAGTAGTTAGTAGTTAGAACCCAAAATACAGAAAGGTGGCTTTATTTATGCTGATGTGAGGGGCGTGGATGGTGTTTGGTTCGTGTGTTGTACTTGAACGGGTTGCGGTGTTGAAGCATTTTCACTTCTCTGTCATGTCTTGACTAGACAACTACAGTTGCAGAATAGAGAGAATATGAGTATCTCAAATGACAAGGAAGGTGATGCTTTGAGAGAAGAAAGATCCTAGCTCCAACATGTCTTCAGATTCTACAAGCCGATGGGTTAAACTTCAATGTCAACCTGCCATCAGAATGATGGAGAGATGTTTTCTTTCAAGAATGTGGTAAACTGCGCAAATTGTCGGTTTGTATCTGCACGAGACTAATATTTAAATCCTTTCATCATTATTGTGAACATAAAGGTGCCAATGCTCGGCTTTTGAGGAAAAAGACGAGGTTCGAACAGTTTCCCCTATCGACTTGATTTGAAACCGCTCAAAGGAAGAGGAGAAGAAAGCAGAGTAAAGATATTCGTCTTGGGTTAAGGGTGTTTTATACCAAGACCTTCTCTTCGTTTGGCTATTATGCCTCACCTTCATGTGGATCAACTTTTGTCATCTCTAATCAATGCTGTGTAGGCAGGCATTTTACGTAGAGACATTGTATTCTTAGAAAAGAAAAAACAAGGTAGAAAGCATATGTAAAACATGCTGCCTTCAAAATTTGCGATACTTCTTCCCATCGTTTATACAACAAAAAAAAAACTCTAGTCTCAATCAGATAATAAAAAATTAAAGCATCAAATACATTTCCATCAATATGTCTCATTCAGTCCAAGTCTTCTTCGTTATTTTATATTCGCCCCATGATACATGATAGCGACAAACAAGCCATGCCCCCCACCTTTAGCGATCTATGTGTCTCTTCAAAAAGGAAAACTGCATCAGTGAGTTAAAATCGAGTATCAAGCTCATAAAAAACTAAAAGTCAAAATAAGAGTAAAAAGATACCGTCTAAAAGGGGAGTTTTGATGGAACACATAGACATTCACACATAAAATCCCATCATTTTCCCACCCTCTCCTCCAAGCTAGTCAATATCACACACGTATAGAAACTCACAAAAACAATTAATAACATCATTTTTTTTTTATATTATACACTCAAGTAAAGCTTGTCAGGCACACAATCTTTTACCTTTCCATTCTCTCCACTGCATTAACAAAGCTTAATACAAGGATATTCCTTTCTACTACCCACTTCGCAATCACCAAGAAAGTAAATGAAACAACCATGGCAACAAACAATATCAACGGTGTCATCACTCACGCACGCATCTAGCAAACACATTGTATTTAGAATGAAATCCAGTCTGTACAATATCCGCAGCATCCGGTAGAGCAATCGTTGACTAGACATGTAGAGAAAAAGGCTGTCATATCTGTTTCATCACACAGGCAACTAATAGATGTCTAACCAAAATGCACGCCTACAACGTATAACTGAAGAAAGAAAATGCTGAAAACGGACAAAAAAGACCAACCCGTTTTCTGAAAACCATCACATGTCTCGCATATTCACCCTCCCTAGTCCATAAAATGGAGAAGAAACCTTGCGCATGCCCCTCCCTCTGTCAGCAAATTCCAAATCTTCTCACCTTCTCCTTACTGACCCAGATAAGCACCTCCAAAATAGAGAAAGGACTGCAGGAGAAGAGAGAGTAAATATGAGGGAAAGGGGAGGATCTGGAGAAAAGGAGATTCAAGGTTTGAGTTGAGTCGAGTTGCCGTGGAGTGGAGCTGCTGGTGCTTACGCTGCTCTTCCGTCGTGGAAGGAGGAAAGAAAAAAATAATTATGCGCACTCATCACCATATCTAAAGTTCCGAGCCAACCGCAGCATCCGCTCTTTTACTGACATTTGCTGTCTCAAAAGAGCAAGAAGAAGAAAAGAAAAGAAAAGAAACCTGGGTCTGTGAGCATGCGTAAGCAAATGTGCAAGGATGATATGATGCGTACGCATACCCCTTGCCCGGTACTGCGCTTTGTGATTTTTTTTTTAAATCACATCCTCACCACTTCAAGAGAGACTCCTCAAGCATTGAGTCAGAATAAACTTCTCTGCCTCCAATTAGATAATAAACAGCACTGCTAGGTCCGGCATGGTCTGTAAGAGTTCCATTCATGTCACAAAAACATGGTTACAGCGCAGCATATCCATGCTCTCTTCCTTGTCGTATAACTGCGCCTCGCTTCACAGCTGTAATCCAAAGCGGATGCTTTACTCCAGCCCAGTCCAAATAAACGTCACTGATCGGGAACCAGCTAGGTAGGTAGTCATCCGCCGGGGAAGAAGCCGCTGTGTGCTAATAATTACAAGTACTGGTACCAATACCCCGTGAGTAAGCGACAAAGTATGCGTACAACGGGTGCTCCATACGAGAGTACGTAGTCGCAGTAGTAACACTGTATCTCCAATGGACTGACTGCCGAAGGCATCGCCAGACTCACATCACTGCCGGTGGCCTGTCCTCGCTGCTGCATGTGCATGTAATACAGGTGACGGCCCTTTGTGCATAACGTGGTGAGATGGCATGGCGGCGGCGGCGGCGGCGGTTGGGTAGATGCAGAAACGCCCCCAATTAGAGGGTTGCACCCTCGGCTCACCCGCCACTACAAACGACCATTCGCTGCGCCATTGCCAGATGCCGATGCTATTCTTAGCTCGTGGACTGACAGCCACATGTGCATGATGCAAGTTGGAAGAAGACAGGGCGCTGGCACCCTATCGTTGACTTGGACGAAAATCTGTCGCTTCAGGGCGTTGACGGAGAGCGCGGCTGGCTGCCTGGAGTTTGGCCAGCAGCGAGATGCTACGGCCTGGCTGGTTTTCATTAGCAGAAAATGCACAACCAGTATCCACGTAGTCTCGGATCACACGACTAACAACCCCCGACGGGAGCCACGGCCAAGGGGCAGAAATCGAGAGCCCTAAATCTTAACGTGTCCCACTCGCCCAAGTCCGTGACTGCTCTGAGACGTGACGGCTGGGGCGTAAATCGCCATTAAACGTGTTATAAAGTGTGTTGAAACAGCGCCCATCTGCCCTGAAGTCGCCTGTCAGCGCTTGTTCAAGTATGTTTCAGAAGGGCAAGACACGAGTATTGCCTAATCAGGCAGTCACAAGGTGACCTTGCCAGGGATCGGGATCAACCAGAGCAAAGGATTATGTGATATTGGTAGATGGAAGGACTAGCCGTAATATCGAGATTGTGGTCGCCATGGGTCTTTTCCACAGAGAGAAAGAGAAAAGCAACCTACCCTCGCCGTCCCGCACGTCGGGGAGCTCAAGCTGCTAGGCCTGGCCAGACTGGTCCACCGGAAAATAGACGAGGATAGGCTATCAATATGGAAAGCTGTCGCGGTCCATTTGCATCTTAGGGGGTTCAGAGTTCGGATTATTCTTACAGCTGCGCCTTTTTGGCGAGTAGATATTGTGGGCAAATCTTTCCGCAATCAACATACTTGTACATTTCGCCTATCCCATCATGCATTAGCGACGACTAGTACTAATATTGCGCGTGCTACAGAGAAAATTTTGATGATTAAACTCACTGGGTATCCGCTCAGACGCAATGAAGTCGAGGGAGCTCTGGATCTCGCTCTTTCTAACCACGCGAGTAGTGGGTGCTCTCGGCGCAAATTCAGTCCTCGCCCGTCGAAACTCTCTTCGCCCCATATCGCCAAGGTCATTGAATGTCATCTCTTGCGAGCACTCTGAAATCGGATATACCTTCTGTACTCGATCAGACAGGCTGCGTCACGGGGCACTCCGTACGTGCACCAGGTCCATGCCTGGCACTTTGCCCTTGTTTGATAGCAGAGCGCTCCGTGCGCTGAAGGACGCACATCGTTGGAATCAACATTTGTTGCTCGCAGCAACTGCCAGGACACTGCTGATTTGCTCGGCTGAATTGGCTAGCTCGACTCTAGGTATTGAGATAGCCTTGGCATCCGATCGCTAACCATTAGCCTAGGTGGCGGGCTTTATTGTCTTGCCGGTGGTCTGAGAAATGATGAACTTTGGTATAACCTGTTCGTCAGCAGATGAACATAAGCGACCACTACAACGAGCCTTTACCTACCTACGATGTACTTGCGCAGTACTGTTTGTACTGTAGGAGGGAGGTATTTGCTATAAGTCTCCACTCAATGATCTCACGTACTGTAGCAAGAGAGAGCCATCATGGTGGCATTGCGATAACAAGCCCCAGGGATATCCATGCCGATGACGATGCTAGCGTTGCCCAGACCGAGGACATGTTCAGGAATCTAGCCCAGATAGTCAGTCGGGGTGCATAAGCGATTCCATAGACTCTGAGCAGCCCGTCCGCTAGCCCCAAGCCTTCAGATGGGCCACCAAACGAGGGACATGTTCCTGTCCATCTGTAGACTTTCATCATATAGTGCTTGGAAGCGCAGCCGCCACCAAAGCCATTCCCCCGAGTGCTGCTGAAAGTAAGTTTGCAGTTGTGGATATCGGGCTCAGCACCTCCATATAGGCAGGCCTATTCGCTTCGGAGTCTGTACATCTTCCGCCTCCAGCTCTGCTCGTTGTGTAAGGGATAGAGGGATAGCGTGCAAGGGATAGCATCGTCGGTCCAACAGCTTCCCAACATATCTCGCCTTCCCTCAATGAGTAGTAGTAGCGGTAGCGGCGGTGCTTGTCACATCACCAGGTCCAGACGAAAAGATGCAAAAGAAAACAAAGGTATGAGTACTTGACGGCCCCATCCCCATAGTACCACACCATCGCTGCGTTAGTACGGCGTTAGGGTTATTCTATATTTAGGCACACCACCGAAGGTTTTGTCGAAGCTCGCCGCTCGGCCACTCAGACGCCGCAGCGGCAACAGATCGTGCAGGACGAGGAGGGAGGCGGATGCAAGGGAGGACGGTCCAATATGCTCGCCTGGAGAGGCCTTTCGTCATTCTATACAAGCGCATCGGGATTAAGAGTGGATGCTGCTTCCCCGCCTGAAGCTCCCGCAATACCATGTCAGTTGGTATTTGAGCTTTGCCATTTACTTTTGTTGACGGCCCTCGTCGCCCTTCTCTGCGGGTATGGCGATGATGAGCTGAGATTCCGCCAGGGGGACCAAGAGCGGGCTGAGCTGCCTGCCCCTTCTGGCCGCTTCGTCAACCAAACTTTGTGCCGATCGCAGACGATCCTCAGGCTCGCCCGCCAGGAACGGACAACTCTGCCTGTCTTGCAGAGTGTAGTTCGCATTAATTGCACGGCAGGGCCACAGGGGCGGCAGGCGGCTCGTTCGGGGCTCTGTGCAGCATGTCAGACTATCGCTCCATTTGTGCTAGGCCATCCGGAGGCTACAAAACGAACATGCTGAGGCTGTGGTCATACACAGTGTCTCTTGTGATGAGGGTTTTGCTGCAACACCGGGCCACACGACGCAGCGCCAGACAAGAGCTATCGGACCGTCTGCAGCGGTGATCACCAGTTGCTTTGTCCCATTTGAGGGGTCCAGCTTCTCAGAAGTTCTTCCCACCCCTCGGATTCCATTAGTGCCTTGTTGAAAGGGTGCGTGGGCGGACCTCCGTCATCTTCTTGTAGACGCATGTGTGTCGGAGCAGCTGCATGCCTATGCATGAAAAGGGCTGTGGTCGATTTTCTTGGCCACCAGTTACACACCCGCCCCAGCCCTCCAGACTCGCCGACGTTCTCAAAAGGCAATGGCGCTATTGGGACTGCTATCCAGTGGTGGTGATGGTGGTGGTGATGCTGCCAGTGGATTGCAGCTCAATGAGCAAGAAACATGGAAAAGAGGATGCTGACGCGCTGACATTCCACGCTTGGGCGGCGCATCACACAGATCACTGTGCATGCGCATGTAGACCATCATGCACTCGATTCTTCAACTCTGCAGGGTAGGATGGGCCAACCAGCATCGGCAACCAGGAAGTGGTACACGGCTTCGTAGAAACCAAACTATCGAAAAATGCTGTGCGAGTATAGTTCTGCCGTCGGCTGTGGCTTGCGTGGGCTTCCTTTCTCACCGCTTCATGCGGTGCACCGTCGCCAAGCGAGCTGAGGCACCTCTTGATCTCTTGATAGGATACCCCAATATGCATCCAAGACGTGTTATCCCGCCAGTCGTGAGATAATGACCGCATCGCCCAAGCAATAATGGGGGAGGCGGGATCTAGCTACGGCGGCCCAGAATCCCATGCCCTCGGCTATCGCCCAAGTACGTAATTACCCATCCTTGTCTTGTCATAGGGTACAGGTAGCACAGGTACCACTGTCAGGCGGCAGCACAACCTCAAATCTCAACATCGATTGTGCCGTTGCCTATTTTCTTCTTGGCAGCTTTTCGTGTAAATAACGCTCTTCTCGTGGGGGAAGAGACACGTAGGACAGCCGGAGCACGTGTATATGTGCATTTCACGAGCACTCTGCAGTTGTTGTAGCACGCTCAGTCACTCCGGAGATCCAGAATCTTGTCCAAGCCTTGATCGGGGAATGCTCACAAACCGGTACCTGGCTGCGTAGACGACGAGTGGCGGGTTCAAACTCAAAGGCATTCTATCCATAAGGTACCTATGCCCGCCATTCACACGGCCACTATAGGTGCTGGGCATAGATATCTCTAGTGCACAGTGGCATCTGCACCAAGTTGCCGGTCCAGATGCGTCCGGATATCGGCTTAAGGAAGCAGCGAGAGTTTGTGACGCTCCAGCCATTCTCCATCATACCGATTTGTAAGTGGACAGGCCAGGCATATGCAGAATGATATCTTTAGCAACAAGGCGACGGATACTCGCTCATTGGACACCACTTGGCCCGTTAGTGCACACGTGTCGCTGTAAAGGATGCCGAGATCGAGGCCAAACGCAAGTACGTCTCGGTGGCGAGCTATGAAACGTTGCAGTGCTCCTCTTTTCTTTTGACTTTGAGCTACGGAGTAATACTGTCAGCCTTATTTTTGTGTTTCTTTATTTTCTGGGTGAACCTTTTTTCTTGTATTATTTTTCTTCTTCCAGCCATTATGTGTGCGATTGTGGCTTTGCCCTCGTTTGTCAGCTCTCTTTCGGCCCGCTTGTCTTGGCGACAGGAACATTGGCAGCTTTTAGCTAGCCTCTGTTAGCAATCCTTCAGATTCTCAGAGTGAAGCGTGTGTGTTGCCGTTCCGCACTCACGGGATTTTACCTGTGCGGCGACGCTACACTCAACGAAAGACAAAAGAGATCTGCGCATATAAGCTTCTTTGAGTATCAAAAACCCACGTCATTTGAGATGCTCACAAGCCTCGGCACTGTAGAGCCTCGGCGCTTTCTAAGGCCTCAGTGGTCCTCTTTTTTTTTTTTTTTTTTTTTTTTCAAGGAGGTGGCCTGTCTCCAGTGGTGGTGTTTTCTTATGGCAGCATAAACCACATTCAACCGCCTTCACCTAAAAGCAGGATGTGGTGTGCAAGAGTATTGGGCAGTGTGTTCTGTTGTGGCGTTTCATGCAGAGTGAAATAAGGCTGTGTAAGTCGCAGCAAGAATGGATGCACCACGGGCTTTTCCCCCTTTATCACATCGCATAATGCCCCTTCTAGGTAATGGTTAATTATGTCACCCAGCATTTCGGGATTGTTTCCTATACCGCACAAAACCTCGAGTGCTCGTACAACCCTGTCATGGCGAACCTTCATACTCAAAGTGCATCCAAAAGTACCAGCTAGCCAGCCGTACCTCGTGGCCAGGTTCGGCCTGCACTGCCTGACTGCTGTCTGACTCGTCGTGTCGCCATCTCATCGGACCTCATCTTCGATTTAGGACTAGACGTCGCAGTTCTCTGTCGACAATTCACTTGTGAAGTGTAAGTCCGGAGTAGCATTTCGAGTGGAAATGACATTTTGTGGGCCGCCATGTGCTCCATATTGCAACCGCCAATGCCGTTGCTGTGCTTTGCATGAGCAAGCTCCCACTTGGACGACACCCAGCAGCATTCGCGCGCCATGAAGCCAATCAAAGCGATGAATGGCTATAGATGCGATCCTGGTCCTAAAAAAAGAAATCGGCCGATACAGCTTCGTGATTGGCTATTTCGTCTCACCTGCAGGATTTGTCGATGAAGACAGTTCAGTGTCTGTATTTTGTAAATGCTTCACGATACGACCAATGATAGGTAGAGCGGAATTAGCCCGGATGATAATAAATCCTACACTATGATTGTAGCTGCAGCAACACTTGTAATAATATTGAAAGGCTGCAGCTGCGATGATCCCTATTCATGGACATAGGTATAGCCCGGTAGGGTAGCAGCTTTCGAGCTTCCCCGAGTTGTCAAGTTTTGTACAGTAGCACGGCCTTGAGCGTCCTGAGTAAATCCTGTGGCTTGTGAGGACCCCGAATCGGCCAGCCCAAAAAGGGGGTGGCCGCAATTCTTAGCGTAGAAAGCGGATTGATGGAGCCCCAGAAGGCCATTTCAGGACACGAGGTTTTAGAATCTCCTTCGCAGCCCATGATAATCTCGCTATGAATTAGATCTATACCTGTTCCTGAGAATGGCGGCACCCCTGGTGGTACCCTGGGCTCTGCTCGGGGGCTTGAGCGGACCCGTGGAGTATGTTTCCGGGCCTAGAGGAGGCTTGGATGGCATAGTATTGAGCCTGAATGTATCGTCGTTTCGAAGCTGCCACTATACATGATTGGGAAGCTTCTGGTAAGCCGCCATAGTAACGGCAGTGCGGAGGGAAACATTACCAGAAACGGTAATGGTGGTAATAATAGCAGTAGTAATGCAATCGGCAACATGCTATATTGACGTTATTCTGAGTACGATGTCTTGGTCTGGCACTACTACATTGATTGGGACACTTACTCTGTTTGACAACCTAAATCAGGACTATTCTCGTATCTCTTGTCACTGCAAGACGAGACTGTACTTGGCTTGTTGAAAGCAACAAGACGATAGACGCCAATTAAGAGAGAGGTCGCTTTACAATGCTGCTTTGTAGACAAGTCACCGTCTATACCACGTGCCCTTTCTTAGTGATCACTCTGTCCGCCTGGGTTGCTTCATGAGTAAGCAAGGCCAATAGGATAATCCTTCGGAAGGCTGAGAAATGCATCAATAACCCATCTTCGGTGTCTGAACGTAGACTGACAACACGGAGTAGTGGATCTACGACTGTAGTGATTGGCGGCAATTGCCCCCCCCCCCCATGCTAAAGAGGTTTCCCATGGAAAATTCCGCTTGAGAAGGGGTAAAACCAAGCCGAAGAAGGCACTAGGCATAATTGCCGTTGCTATAATTGCCGTTGGCTGCCTCCGTCCTGAACCCTTTTCCCCGAGCCTTTGACGTGATTTTTTGCTTAACGGGGGCAGCGGATGAAAACCCGAGCTTTGCAATCCTGGCTTGAAGATAGAGGGGGGGTTTCTCAGGGTCCAGGGCTGTTTGCGCCTTGTCGGCTCTGGCGTCAAGAGCTTTGCTTGATTAAGCGCAATGCCGAGCCAAGAAGCTATTCTAGCTGCTGAAGGAAGAGTGTGACCTCGTATCTTTAGATGATGAGACGATTGACTAAGAGACAATGGCTCTCGCTCATTTCCTGTAGATCAGGAACGCGCTTGATCAGAGCGGGGCCAATGATGAAAGTGGCTGAGATGTTATGCAGTGTGAAGCCAGCCAGCCAACCACATTGGCGCTTGCACGGAAGAGTAGCCTATTCAGGACGGCAGGCTGAGGATTCGATAACTGACTCGATATAGCCTCTTGGGGGTCAGTGCTTGCTTGGCTACGAGATGCGCGCTCCGACAGCAAGGATATGCGACCTTTAGTAATATGCCGCGCTTGGGTGCTCTGTTGCTGCCGCCGCCTGTGACGACATTGACCACGCTTCGGGATCGCCAGTTGACAGGAGATGGCACATGGAGCTGGACGGAGTACTTGTACATGCGCTCCGTGCGGTCGGCCCATAGATTTGCTCGGCCGACAGGCGTACCAGAACCTGTCAATGGCCTGCTGCCGATATCCGCGGTAGGATCTGCATTGACAAAGCAACAAGTGAGACGAGCGCCAAGATTCTTCCTGGCTTCTCGAAGACCAGGGCCTGGAGTTCAGCTGGCTTCGGGCAGCGCGCCAACCAAGTCTGGGTATATCTGTCTGCTAGCATGCAAGGCCATACGGCAGTTGTTTGCTAATTGTTACTGTTTATGGACTCGACCTGCCTCCTGGCACTGACATGTCGGAGATCCAGACTCTGAGAACCTTCCGGCCCTGGCTAGCCGTTTGATTAGAGAGATAGGCGAGGCCGCTGGATTAATCGCCGTCACTGCGTCTAGCGGCAGATTTCGTGGCTGTCGTGACAGCAATCCTCCCAGGTAGACGCGGTTCCTGGCAGCTGGAACACCGCCAGATACCTGGTACGAGCAGTACGAGGGCAATTTGCTGGTAACGTTAACCCCAACCGGGGGGGCCAAGCAAGCAAAACGCCCCCTAGCGGTGCACTGACCGTTGGAGGCGCTCTGAGACGCGCGATGGAGGACTTGCGAGAGCTTCGCCTCAACGCCTCAAAAGCCCAAGGACGAACCGGCCGTTTGGATTTAGGCCGAGAGAGGCGCGCCGGTGCGTAGAGCGCAGCACAGAGCACCTGACAGCAAACATGGACGGCATTATTATTATTCGTGCATTACAGTACATTATGCGAGCACCGACCAGCATTCGTGCAGCATGTGCTGGATGGAGCATCGCCTCTCGGTGCCTCCTGGTTGACGGAGAGCTCACCGGTATTGCCCAACATGGACTTAACATGGGCGACAGGGAAGACGATTTGACGACATGTGGATATGGAGTACAGTACCGCGATGCTTTGGCCGCATTTCTGCACAGCGGCAGCCGAGGACTCCGTGGCGGCCAGGGCGCTAGATGCCGTCGCTTGTAAAAAGTACTGCTAGCTAGTGCTGGCACTTTGCGCTGGTGAACCGGCCTGCCGACTTTTTTTCTGAGAGCTGCTCCAGTATTTGGTGGGTACGCTGCGGGTTGATTGCACTTGGCCTTCGACCTGCTTGCTACAGTATGGGTAAGGTTTGGTAAGTGTCTCTTGGCTTACTGGTGTTGTTTGCTGTAAGCGAGACTTGGTCAGTGTCTTTGCCCAAGCCTCAAGTTGCAATAAACAGTGCAGCAGGCAAATAGCAATCAGTCAGGACTTGAAGAATTGATGCATAAATGGCTGCCTTCTTGAAATGGTGGCATGGGTCTAGACGATGCTTGCTGAGTTGCGCCTGCCAATGGCTCCAAATAGGTCAGTTACCTACTGTAGGCAGGGAAGGAGGCAGGGTTCGGCGTGATGAGATCCCAAGTCAGACGGCAAGTGCTGCCTACCTAGGTAGGCACCTGGCCGGTCTATCCTGCGCAATAGACTGACAGGCGCCCGTAGATGTACAGACGCAGTACTGCACTACTGAGCTACAAATGGGCTGGGCTTGCATGTAAGTTGGCATTAGGGTTCTGTTGCAAGAGCTAATCGGTGCAGTGCTAGAGGCTGCATGTGCATGCGCGGTGCAAGGCAAGTGCGCTTTTCGGGAAAAGCTGCCTGTGACGACAAGGATCCACACCCGCCCAGCGGTGGACAGCGGCTGGCCTCTCTGGTGGGCATCTCTGGTGGACATCTCTAGTGGACATCTCTAGTGGACATCTCAGTGGACATCATCTCTGGTGGGCATCTGTGGAAGCCACCGAGTTAAGCTCTTGGTTCCCGAAGACTTTTTCGGCTAGCCGGCTTGCACTAAGACGGTTGGTAGATGACTCTGGCGAACTCTGTGCTAATTAGGCTTTCCATCTCATCTTCAGCCTCTGCTTAGCATTTCGGTTGCCGCATATCGGGATGATGGGGGGCGAATTCGTCTTGAAACTCAAATGCTCCTATCCTCTAGGTACCGAGAGTCCTCGGTCGCAACATGGACCTGTGAGCGGCAGTGAACCAGTGCGAGCCAAAAGTAGATGCAAGTTGGGGCGTGATAATAATAGCATAGTTGAGTGTTCCTTTCTTCTCATCTCATTTCACAGATACGAAGAGACAGAAAGAAAAGGCTCCAATGGCAGCCTCTCAGCAAGGCTCTGGGGACCTCACTCCCACGGCGCAGAGGATAATTCCGCAGGCCACAATGTGCTGGCACCATCTGATCCTCGTCCGATGGCGTCGAATCGCGCAGTTCTGTTTCACCCTGAGAAAAGGCCGGCCCCAACTAACGCTGTGCCATGGCGTCTGGCCCAAAAAGCCTAAGCCCGCGAGCAGGGTGCGAAAAAGCAACCAAACGACGTCTGCTGGTTCCATCCCCCACATTGCCCGCACCCTGGTGGCCAAACCAGGCCGACGGCTCGCCCCAGTTGTTACCTATTTTTAATTCTGGTGCTGTGGGCATCGTGCCATGTGCGTCATGCCTCTGGACGCTTGCTGAGGCCAGGGAGCCAAGCCTCATCAGGCCGTCACACCCCTAGCCCGAACTGTCCAGAGCCTTTTCGCGGGCTCGTACGAAGCATCATTGTCCATCACCCATCGCCCATCACCCATCACCCATCACCCGTCTCGCCCCCCTCTCTCCACTGCGGTGCCGACCGGAGGCCCTGCTCTCTTGCGTTGCGCTGCGCTGCGCTGCGCTGCGCTGCCCCGTCTCATGGACATTTGCATGTATTCGCATTTGCAGGCAAATGCTGTCCGGAGTTCTTGGCGCTGAGAGAAAGCCGATGGTCCCTTGCCTGCGACGGTGCCCGCTTATAGGTTCTCCGTTGCTTTGTGTCTCAGATATGTGCCTGTAGGTGTGTGTTGTGTATTCAAGCACGGTAGCCTGGCAAGCGCACAAAAAAATAAAATAAGAAAATAAAAACCTTACTGTCAAACCCTAGGAACCTCTTGGATACATTCGATACAAAATTCAACTGCAGCATACATGTACTTACCAAATGCTTTCATCTGTGCTGCACCGCACTTGTGCCATGTGCCCTGACACAGCACGGTAAACCGCAGACGAGCACCAAAACCCCCACTAACCGCTACGACTCACCACCTGAAAACCCCGAGTCGCACAGCGCGTGGCACCCCCTTCCACCCCCCGTCGTCCGGGACATGGCCGCTGAGGGGCCTTTTGTCAAAGCCAAGTACCTGCTGTACCCGTCGTCTCCTGCCAGGCTAAGCCTAATGGGCCCCTACGACGTCGGCGGACAAGCAAAGCTCTCGCTAGCACCAACGCTCAGACTGGAAGGATCTAGCAGCTAGCAGCAGCGCTACAGCTTCGGCGAGGTCAGGCCGGGGCCAGGGTCAGGGAGGCTGCGCCGGAACCCGTACCTGTACCCGTACCTGTACCTTTGCCAGTACCTGCGCCTGTACCTGTGCGTACAGTGCCGGCTGCCATGGCTGAGTGGCCGCCTGTAGGGGCTGGCCGCCCACTGTAGCATAGCGCAGTACAGCGTAGCGCCCAGCCTAGCCCAGCAGGCGCCGCGCCGCAGCAGCACAGCACAGCACAGCACGCTTGGGGCAGAGGCTCGCTGAGCGTCCGGTGGGATGCCGCCGCCATTATTTAACATTCCCCAGTCCCCCAAGCACCTCCCCTCTCTTTTTCCCTTCCCTGGTCTTAACACTCCAAATCTTCTCGATTTCCAACGTTCGCTCTCCCACATTCGCTCACCCTTTCCTCTCGCTCCTAGGAAGTCCTCGTTGACTCCTGTCATTCGCTTTTATCGGTGCTCTCGCTTTTTTGATCCTCCCCACAGCCGCCATTTCCGCTGCAGCTTTTTTTGCCCGCCGACTCCGCCGCCAATATCTTACTCGCAGTCAACGGATCATCAATACCACAAAGAAGAGATCTTATCTGAATCGATAAATCAAACATCTTTCTTGCACGGAATACATTTCTTCAGCTACGCCAAGCCACGTCTAAGCTTTTCGAACTGCGCAACATTCGAACAGTCCAGACCAGCTGCTAGCCGCGGGTTTTCAAGTCCTCAGGACCGAATTCGAAATCGCCGTAAATGTCTATCTAAAAGAGCTTCTTTCTTCGCACCACCACAATCGCTTTCCACAATCGCTACCAAACATATAACGAAAAAAAACCTTCAAAAACATTTCTTTTTTTACGACTATAACAACTTTACGTTTAATTCAAAGAGTTGGGAGAGAAAACTTTTTATACGCCATATTCAATCGGTACTATTACTTTTCAAGAGAACGTTGGAGCAAGGATCCAGCAAGATTAATCGACACTAGCTACTGCACATCACAGCTATAGCTTGATAAACCAAGTATTTGGGACGACAGCCAAGTAAACCAGCCTCACAACTCTCGCTCGCTTCTCAAGCACAGCCGTTTTCAGCTGTGTTTTCTTTTCGTATGTGCCGTCTGCTCTGCTATTCCGCCCACAGCTCAATCCATTTCCTTCATCTGCTACATAATTTCGTCTGCTAACCAGCGCTTCTTCTCATAGGTCACCTGTCACCAATCTCAACACTTTTCCATTATCAGCAATGGCTGGCCCTGGCGGTGGTCCTCCTCGTCGCAGGTGTGTATCCCTCTTCTCTATTGGTTTTCTGCGCGTCAACTGACCTCATCCTCAATAGTCACACCAAGTCTCGCAAAGGCTGTGAAACGTGGTACGTATTAATATCTGCTGTTGCTTGGACGGCAGCTCTGATGAAACCCGCAAACTCTGGTCTAACTATGGCTCTACAGCAAGCGTCGCCACATCCGTTGTGATGAGAGCTTTCCTCAATGGTGAGTTTGGCCCATTCTGATTTCAGCTAGATGCCTCTCTTTTTTGCTAACGCCATGCCCCCAGCCGCAACTGCACCAAGCACAAGATCCGCTGCCCGTACAACGATGTGCAGGTTCCTGATGCAGGTCGCTCAACCACGCCGGACAAGCCCGATCTCATGTGGACTCCCGAAATCGAAGTCTGCATTGCCGAATGGCAGAGGACCGGCCAGTTCCCCTTTCCATCGCTCAACATTTATCCAGCTCCCGTGGCGCAGACCCTTTCCCCCGAGGATCTCCGGTTGATTCACCACGTTTCCTCGCTGTACGTTCAGCTGCAGGCTTTTGGCGCCAACAACTTCACTTTGTGGACGCGTCACATCCCGACGTAAGTAGTTTCACAGGAACCATCCGTCCCCTGCTTCTCCGGCACCTTGCCGTTGCCAGTGGTAGCATAATGCTCAACCAGACACTGACTTGGTGTTTCCAGCCTGATAAAAATCGGAGCCACCACTCCCTATGTGATGCATGCGCTGTTGGCATTTTCCGCCATGCACCTGGCCTTCTTGACCGATTGCCCTCTCGTCGGCAGCATGGCTTTCGAGCATAAGGGTAAAGCCTTGAGCGGCCTACACGCGGCCATTGGCTCATTCTCTCGCGATACGTCTGACGCTATCCTTGCGGCATCTCTGGTGCTGTCGTGGCAGGCCACGGATTGGTAAGTGTCGCTCTTGTGCGACTTTTGTATGAGCAATGTATCACTAACCGAATTTCACTCAACAGGCGCAGCTGGACCCAGCTTATGCAGGGTACTTCGACGGTGCGTTTTTTTCCCTTTTTTGCTAGCACATCTACATCACATCATACTGACTTTTTCCCCGTTAGGTGATTGATGCTATGGAGCCATGGAAGCATGAGTCTGAGTTCACGGACTTCATTGCTGAGAGCAGCACGTTCCCAACCGCTCCTCCTTCCCCGGACCCTGAGCATAGGCCCACCCAGCCGCGTAAGGACGACATTGAGGCCTATCAGCGAACCCTCGAGCAAGTCATCAAGGTGGAAGCTCATCTGAAGCACTACAAGGAAGACACCACTCAGATGCAGCACTTGATCAGCTTTCTCAAGGGTTCTCGTAAGATCAGCCCCACTCTTTCCATTGCCCAACAGTTTGAGCGCCTCCAGCCCCTGAGGACTTGGCTTTTCTGGGTTCCAGTCGGATACCTCCAGTCTCACCAGGCCTCTGCCAACTCCCTGGTCGCCATCGCTCACCTGTACACTGTGGCTTTGTTGATGGAGCGTCTCTTTCCCGAGATTGGTGCGGCCTACTTTGGCAGCCTATCCATGACCCCCATCGAGGAGATTGCCCGGCGGCTCATGTCCATCAACGTTGCGAGCACTGTCAAGGGCACTTACCAGACCCCGCTCACGCTCATGGAATTTCCCATTAATACCGTCAGTGAGTTCCGGTCTCGCATGGGCTGGATGAGTCCGCAGAGGACCCCTTCGTTCCCCACGTTCCATCCTCCCAACTTCCATCATCTGGAGGAGGTGCCACCGATGATCCCCGCAACGGAGTCCTACATGCCATATGGGAACCCGGCTTTCAGCTACAGCGCTGAGGAGATGCCAATGCTCAACAGCCCTGCCGCGCCTGCTCCCCATGGGTCGCTCAGTCCGCTGGTCATCTCGTCTCCCTATCCTCACCAGCAGTATCTGAATGTCCCTTCTCCATCCTTTGGTGGCGCCTACAGCCCGGCATCGTCAACCTTTGAGGCCTCCATTGCATACAGTGATTCGGAAGAGTATGGTGCGTATGACATGCAAAGCTTTCCTCCTGGCCAATCGCCCGTTTTCGAGGATGCGCACTACAGCAGTAGCTACGGCGTCGGGTTCGTTACTCCCCAGCAGCCCGTGTGGATCTAGGCACACACACCCGGCTCTCCAACCCCGGCTCGAGGAAGCACAATCGGAATTGACCGTTTGCCACCCAGGAACTCCAGTACTTCAGCGTATCCGCCTCTAGATGGCTCGTCCACAATGGCACCATCCCATCCGCCACTTCCATCGCCATCACCGTACCAGTACCAGGACCCCCTCGGCATGCTTCCTCTTCCTGAGTCTCCAATCCAGCTGTCAAGCAAGCCGTACCACCGACACCGCCAAACCGCTTCGGCGTCTTCTGCGCCACACCCTCCATCACCGCTGTCACGCGCGCCTCTAATTCCGAGCTCTTCTGAGCCGCAAAGCAAAGGCAAGCAGCGAGCGGTCTGATGGAGTAGCACTTGGACACCATCAGACTTCTACAACTCCGCGACGAGCCTCACCAACCTCCTCTCATATGGACAACCAACCCGACGCAGCTGGCATCTGCTTCCTTCTCCTCCTCTTCTCCTGATTTTTCAAACGCAGACGCAAATGTACAACATTCCTTAAGACGCTCGCTACCATACAACAACACTACGATGAATGGGCCTTGTTTTTCTCTTTATTGCTCCTGTCAGCCACAGCCTGCTTGAGCCCAACGCCCGACGACACTCCTTTTTACAATCTCGAGTTGATCTCGACAGAACAATCCTTTAACGACACGAATAATTACCAACTAACTATTAATGTATTATCTAATACGCGACACTCCTTTTATGATACCCTCCAGCTTAATCGACAATCCTTTAGACGAAGATACCCCAGATCACACACACGATCACACACACTCCTTTATGAAATTATTACGTTATGACGAACACCAGGTCGACATAGAGTCACTCCTTTATTGGGATAAACAAAAAATGGTAATTGGGCGAATTGAATATCACACTGCATAGCGACTGTTTATTTTTGTGCTGTCACGCACATTTTATCGGATAGAATATGGCGTTTTCGCGGCGTTCAAACGAACACACGGCGGGAGAGAAGATTTTTGATTACATTTTGTATTTTGGACTTTTGTTTTGTTTTCGGAAAAAAGCAGCTTGGATAATAGGTAGATTATCAGCAGGCATAAAGTGCCATTGATGATGAACTAGGGGCGTGTATGCGACAGATTTGTGTGGATGAATGTTTAATAGCTGTTGCAATGGTGTATGGGGAAAGCTGCTGCGAAAATGCTTATGGTCAATTCACGTACTGCCTCTAGTGGCAGCCTGAATTTGGATTAATACTACTTCGTTCGAACATTGTCTGAATATCTTTGAGTCCCAAAACTTGATCCATCGAGAACGTGCCGTACGAGGTCTGCGTCTTTGTGCATACAGATTCTAATTGGATAGACCCTACAAGGTATGATGATATCTCAGCGAACCTCAATTTGTGGATGATTACTGACGCTTTTCCTTTAAGTTTCTTATTCATTCTCCCTTCTATTCTTCTACTTCTGTCTCATGTCTGTTCCGGATCGAATGCATTCGATCTGAAGGTGGCAGCATAAATTTGACGCCGAAAGGCCCTCCCTGGTTGCTCACGTCCCAAAGGCCCCGAAGGTGCGAAAGGCCTCAAAGTGGAAATTTGAGTGGCCTACTTTGGACAACTACGATCGGACAATCTCTGATCTACTATAGTATCGACGGATAATCTTTGAACCACCTACTACTACTGGTATCGGATAATCTTTGAAGATGAGATTGGCCTGGACTGGGCTGGGCCGGGTGGTTTGTTCGTTGGCTGGTTGATTCCCCTTGCCTCTGCATTATCTTGCCTCTGGTCTCCAGCAAGCCCAGCCCCTGTTACCCCAACTAAACCCATCTTGCTGGCTCTACTGTACAAGTAGGTAATAGTTCCTTCTGGGAGATTTGTTCCCCGTCATACTAAGCGCCCTGTTCTAGATTCTCTTTCACCTGCAGTAGGTCACGGCGGCAAAATAGGGCCCCCCCTACCTTTCTCGCATCATGGCACCACACACATCACACATATCCTTGGCGAAGACGAAACGGTGAGGTGGAGGGTGTGGCAACGGCGTGCCCCGTAACGGCCAAAATCCCTTCAATATTGTTTTCAACCATCTTTCCTGGGTCCTTACAGGCCCTGAACGGATGAGACCGGGGGCATCTTGTGTATAATACGGAAGCCTAGACTGGAAAACGGGATGGGGGGTCAAGAGAGGGAGAGAGGAGGCTTGCGAGGGGGGAAAAAACGGAGAGGACAGGAAACATGAAGAAGAAAAGATACCGACTTGGCTAGGGATCATTTAGGCGATGGCGGATATCTGCGCCGTTCTAGGTCTAGCCAGTCCACGGGGTGTGGGCTTTTGGACTTGGGGGACGCTTGTGAATACGAGAAATGGGTGGCAGGGGGGGGTTGGTTGGTTTGTTTATTGGGGTGGGAAGGGGAATCTATTTATGTATATGTATGTATGTATACATACGAAGAGGAACAAAGAAAAAATAAATGCAAGCATAAAAGAAGAGCGTGCATGGGGAGGGAGTGGAATCTGGTTTTGTGTTTTACATCTCGTTCGGGTAAGGGGAGTGAGTGGGGGGTTTTTTTTGACGATGTTTATTTTGGTGTTTTTGCTTTTTTTTTTTTTTTTTTTTTTTTTTTTTTGTCAAGGGAACAAGCCGTGCTTGGAGATATTTTGCATTACTCCTTTTTCTTCTTTTTGTCTAATAATTAGTAGAAAGCAACTATTTGATGAATTTTCGACGCGGCGGGTTTTTTGCTATTATGAGACGCCAGATGTTTTGGGGGCAGAGTAAATACGAGGTTTTGCGGTCTTTTTTTTTTGGGAGACTTGGCAGGACTATTGGAATAGCTTCGTATAAGACAGAAACAAGAGCAAAAAGGAAATGAGATGTTTCTATTATTTGTTAACTTGTCGTATAGCGAAATTGTTTTCAAGTTTGTTTTTCCGTGCAAAAACTTCTTTTTTTTTTTTTTTAATTTGGCAATGGGCTTAGTATGCTGGGGAGTTGACTTTTGGAAGAAACGAGACTTCTGAGGATGACAATACGAGTTGCCAATAAAAGTTTGACAAGGAGATTGGAACGAGAGGTTCAAGGGACGGCTTACTTCTAGGAATCACGAATTATTCCATTTCTTTTTACCCCTTGTTGGATTCCTTTCGTAGTTTATTATTAGAAAGTTTTGACTTATGAGATTGATTCTTTGCAACTCTGTTGGAACACTTCGGCGCTGTACCCTGTGAGAGAGAGCTATATTTAGGAGTTCCCAACAGGAATTGTTCTTTTTTGCTTTTACTTCGTGAGATATCTGCAAGCAACGTTGTATTCCTCAAACCTAGTTTTGAGCTCTATGTCCGAGCACGCGATGTCTGTCCAGGCCGGAACACCTTCGCCTCCTGATCTGCACTGAAAAAGAAGTTTGCCATCATCGTTGCGAGCCAATAGGACCACGAGAGACAGCTCATTATTCACTCACTCATCCTGCAGCTCCGTTAGTTTGATCCACTGAGCGACGCAAACAACTTCCCCCCCCTTTCCCTAGCAAAAACTGCACACGCCCTCACTGTCCTCGCCTGTCAAGGAGAATCGAATCATACGTCCCAACTCTTGCTAGTTTGCCCTCTCATCTCCAGGCACGCAAATTTCATACAGATGCCCGGTACGAGTCATCTTTTTCCACCCGCCACCCCTCGGCAGTTTTTCCCCCCTCGTATTCCAGCCGCCCCGGTGAACGCCGTAAAAGGAGGCGGAGTCTAAAATGGGAGGAAAACAACTACTATAGGCCCTTTCTGTAAGGCAGATTCGATTCATTGCTGGGCAAGAGTGAAAAAAAAATTGTTGCCCGATGCCCTGCCTTAGCGCTTAGGTTGATGGATGCCAATAGTCTTGCTGTTGGGCCTTCGGAGACTTTTTCCAAAGATGACATGTAACATGGGAACTAGGATGGATGTGCTATTTTGAGAGACAAAGATGCTTTACAGTTGACAAGTGAAAGAACTTTTAAAAATTGTGATTTGTCTTTGTAGAAAGTACAGTGACAAAGCCAAATAATGCCTTTCAGGGGGTGGAGCGTGGCTGATATACCCATTTTGCTAGTAGTTTTGGAGATCCTGGGTCAAACTGTGTCGGGGATCCCCGGCCCAGTGAAGATCTTTGATCAAAGCAAAGATTGACGACGTTAGGTATCATCTATAGCCCAACATGCTTTTCTGTATGGACAAAGCTGTGTACAAAAGCGGGAAACTCTTTGGTTGCTGTGAACTGACGAATAGTGCCCCAAGACCACGTAGTGAGCAGCATATGGAATACTGACATGTGATTTACACGCTGACATACTGCATATGTACTGACATCATGCATACATACCTTGATAATGATACGCTGTATCTACAGCGTACAGTGGCACTTTACCTTGGGCTTACTGTACTCCGTATACATAGGTACCGATATATCACTATGAGTTTGATAGAACATAATTCAGCAACATCACAGTTACATTCATCTCTGTATATCCTGGATTAGTTGTGGTGGGGATCCTGGCCCAGGAAGATCTTGGATTAAAGCAAAGATTGACGCATTATCCGTAGCCGGACATGCTTTCTACGTGAACAAAGCTGGGTACAATGCCGTGAAGCTCCATGGTTGATGAAACCTCCCACACTATCAAGGACTTAGTGAGCAGCATATAAGCATACATATACATATTTTCACATGTCGTATATATGTTGGCATGCCGTTTATGTACTGACATGAATGACGAGCGGCATACCGTAGATATCGACGTACTGCGTGTATGCTGACAAGCAGGCATGCTGCTAACGTGAATAGAATACAATTCATACGTCACAAGAACAGGCATATCTATAGCATAATTCTAACTTTATTCAAGCTGCCTCCAAACAGCACTGTGCACTCCAACTAAATGATATACCAACTACCCGCTTCTCCTCTCCTTTCTCTTACGCAACACTACCCCATCTGAGCACTCAAGAGAGGATCTAGAAAGAAAGAAAAGATGAAAGACTCACCCATTCGATTCCCCCCGCCAACCACTACTCCCCGGCTCCTCATTTAAATACACAAATGCTCTTCATATATACAGATATGTAACTCCTCGCTGTGTGGCGAAATAAGGGGGGAATATGATGTAGCCACTGCGATAAACAGCAACAACAAAACTAATACAAAGGATGTGGTATGTATGCTTATACCAAAATAAAAAAAAGAAGAAAGAAAGAAAGATATAAATGGTGAAAACGAGGATATACTCGCCCAGCCGATAGAGCAAAGGGCAAACAAACAAAAGCAGGCACCATGGCTTTAAACTATATCTAATAAAAATGCGCTTTAGTCAATCATGTAGTAATGACCTCCTGGTGTACAAGCCGTATCACCCAACCGGCTTCAGCCACGCTGGCAAACTGGAAGCACCACTTCTTGATGTTTCCACCCGTGGCTCCATTTGCTGGAACACCTCCAATGACGCCGTCGCCGCTCTTCACTTCCTCCCAGACGCCGCAGACGATACCTCGACTACCCATAGGCGTGAAGCATCCACTTCCAAGAACAGCATCCAGTAGGATGATAGCCTTCTCAGAGCTCTTCTTTGGTATAGTCGTGACCGTGACTCTCTTTTCGAGGCCGTGGTCTGCTCGGAGGGCCTGACGCCAACCAGGAGGTGGTCGGCGGATTTGCAGGGTGCAGTTGCCATAGTCTTCCCACTTCGCAGACGAGACGAGAAGATGTAGCCGAATGCGAATATTCTCAGCGTCAATGTTCACAGGGCCCGCGCCGCTGTGATCAACGCTCACAGATGGCGATCGAGGCGTTCCGTATCCTGATGAAGAGCCAGATCCATAGAGGCTGTTGTTGCCGCTTCCACCTCGGCCGCCGCGCTTGTCAATCGATGATCGCGCGAGATTGAAAGACAGATTTCCAACAAGAGTGAGCTTCTTGAGGAAACTGGTTGCGGACTGAGCGGAAGACGGTGTGGTGCTGGCACCATCTTGATACTGCGAAGGTGCTCTGACTGAGCTGCGGTAGCTGTTCTTCCTACCGAACCAGGTGCGGCGGCGGCTGCTCGTGTCTCCATCTTGAGGAGGGGCTGGTCGCTCTCCAAAGCCTCTGAAACGGGCTTCTTGCTCGAGCTGGATATACTTTTGGTTGTTGAGACGAGCATGGTGCACGGCCGTATAGAGAAGATAACTTTCAGGGCCATTCAAGCAGCGGAAGCGGAAGTTGCCGCCTTGGTAAACTGGTGCCAGCTTGCAGTGGCCCTGCAATGAAGACCTAATTTCAAGATCGACCGCAGTGCTCTGTCGAATCAATACCAGGGGAGTAAGATCCAGTGCGATGATGGGCTTGTCATCCATCTGGGTATAGTTGCTATCTCTGAAAGTGAAGGCCTCAATGAGACCATCGGAGACAGTAATCGAACAGTGATCAGGATGAATGTCCTTCCAAGCACCCTTGTCAGACCATCTGGAGATGGTGGCTAAGCATCGCCCCGACTTTGCAACACTACCATTCTCTGACGATGGCTTTCGTCCATGAAGGCCGGCTTGAGAAGCAGAGTTGGACGGCGTCAGGCTGACTTCAGATCCGTGAGTATACGATGGCGCATACGATGGGGTCCATGAAGGAGCATTGGAGCCTCTTCTCCGATCATCCTCTTTTATGCTATAACCAAGCTCAGTCTGAGGAACATCAATGCTCTCCATTTCTTCGTCAGACGACTCAGATTCGGACTCTGTTCCAGACAGGTCGTCATCTTCTGTTTCCGATTCCTCTCCTTCTTCCACTATCGAGGATACAGCAGAAGAAGACAAGCCAGATGCAGTAGAAACCTCGGAAGGTAAGTACTCATGCTTGAGAGGAGAGGAACCTATCCTCTTGAGCCCGGCGGCGACATGGTGGTCGACAGGTGGTTTAAGCAGTGACTGAGACTTTGCTGTCTGCTGGGGCGTGGGGCTAAGAGTTCGGTGAATAGGCGGTCGCGGCGGCGGCGTGTCATTGTGGTGAATGACAGGAATTGTCTTGGAAGAGCCAGACCTCCCAACTTCTTGTGCGGATGTCTTTTGTTTTTCTCTACCAGGAGCTCCAGGCGCAGCTCGCGTAGGAGTCGGCGGAGCTGATAGTTCGCTGCCGGAATCATCTTCGGTGATTTCGGATCGAGTTGCCGCACTTAGCATGCTCTGAACGCCAACTGGAACATCCGGTAATCTACCAGGAGCGTCCGATCCAAGCTCAGATTCATCCAGGATGCTGGGTTCAGGCTCTCTGGGTGGGACGGGAGATGAAGGTAGAATGTCCAGCCAGTCTAGAATCTGCTCCTCTTCATCTGCCCATAGATTGAGCAGCTCATGCCATGGCTTCCCGTTGTGGTTACCGCGAACCATAAGTACCAAGTCCAGCTTTCCATCTCCTGAGCGAGCAGAGACAAGAGACATGGAAATGGGCGGGAAAAGAAGATATGAACGTCGGCCGTCGCCCACTTCTCGAATGAGAAGATCTCCTTGATCTCCATGTTGGCTTTGATTATCTCGGTGCACTAGTTCCACCTGACATTCCAACCTTTGGCCGTTGGAGTGGGCAATATCAAGCGAGAAAATATCCTTGGCGCTGACTTGACGGGTTACCTCGATAGTAATGGACTTGGTCGGGCCAAGCGTTCTGAGGTCTCGAGCTCTTGTAGTATCCGTGTTGATGGCTTCCTCGTCAATGATCCTAGCAACTTCTTCTCTGTGGCGTCGGCGTGCCTTTTCTTGCAAAGCCTCAAAATCTTTGACCAGCTGGCTAGTATCGGGAGAAGAAAACATTTGGTCGACACAAACAATTAGTCTGGCCATCTGTTTCACGCGGAGGAGCGGCTTCTTCAAAAGGTAGGCGACGGCCACTCGCTCTCCTTGGTCGTTGACTAGATCGCCATTTGCGTTTCTGGGCAGGGCACCAAGAAGAGAGTCGTCCCCTTCTGGTACGCCTCGTCGTGGCGCGAGATTGATTATCAAGTCCTGGAAGCCCAGCCTCCAGACACTCAAGTAGTTATTATACAGTGGGACAACGCCGTGAGCCCAGTTAGCCATCCGGCGAATATCTGTAAGAGGAGCTTTCGAATGTGCGGTTTTGAGCTTTTCGAGGGCGACTCCCATATCGACTACTGACTTGGAGGTAGTGTCGACCTTGACCTTGGGGGAAGAGTTGGGGGAAGTATCGGTTACCACGTGTGAGAGAAGTACGGGTACCACGCCGTCGACCAAAGTCTTGAGCTCTCGCTGATACAGGTTCTCATCATCGGCAAACTCTTTCAGCAAATCATCGGCAGTTACATCATTGGACAGCCCGCGAGCCTTTCGTAAGCTCGGCCTTGACCTGTTATTCATGATTCCTTGAGGAACATCCTTATCGTCAGGCAACGATAGGACAGAAACCAGGTCAGAGTGCTTTGTTAGCCTTCTCTTGAGCCCTGAGCCCTGCCGCTGTGGGATTCTCGGGTCAGCCGACTTCGTGACTGTCGTCGACCGAGTGAGAGTCGATTCTGTCATATCTGACTCTGTTTCCGACTGGCTAACGCTAGAACCAGCGGAAAGGATTGTCGAAAGCTCATACTGGCCTTTTGTAGGGGGCCGGAGGCGCGGTCCGGCCATGTGTGGTGTTCCTCTTGAGCTGTGGACAGATGAATCCCTATCAGTGCTTGAGCGCGTGTCCGTAGTAACCCAGCTACTCAAATCAGAGTTAGATTGCATGTACTGGGAATCCGCGTCAAGCTCTTCTTCATCTTCTGAAGATTCAAATTCGATTCGGCGCTCTTCGCGGCTCTGGTAGCTCTTTACCGGCTTCGTAAGCTCTGCAGATTCTCCTTGAAATGCTTCCTTCAGAGCGCCAAGGAATGGCCGTCTCTTGCTTCCTGATTTTGACTGAGATTGTGAATCTCTTGTAGCTCGGCTCCTCCTCAGCCCGTCTGAAGATGATGATTTCTTTTTGGAAAGCTCCCTCTCCTTCGATGCCCCTGATTTAGGCGTTGAGTTTGCAGAGCCAGGGGCACTTTGAACCGTCTCCTCTGTTTGTGCTGTTTCTACACTGGAAGTAACATTGGAAGTGAGATCAGAGGTAACATTTGAGACTATACGCGAATCAGACGCCATTGAGGTCTTTGTCTCAGCCGATGGTTTCCTTTTAGGCGTGGCCTTTTTAGGTGTGGTTTCTTTAGACGAGGTTTCCCTAGACGCGGTTTCTCTAGATTTAATTTCCCTCGATGCGGTATCCCTCGATGTGGTTCCTCGAGGCGTGGTCTCTCTGGGTGTTGTCTTTTTGGGTGCTACCTTTTTGGGTGTGGCCTCTCCAATGGTAACATCGTCGTCCTCGTCGTCCTCGTCAGTCAATGTGGATGCAGGCGACGTCGGCCTATTGTCTTTGTCATAGGGCTCAACAGTGTTGTTGAGCCACTTTTCAATGCTGGGAGGGTTGTTGGGTACAGCATGCCGTGGTGGTTCATTAAGATCTTGAATAATCTTTCTGCCCTCCTCTACCACCTTTTTCAGCACGTTTGGCATGGCTTTCAGGCTCGCTGCTCTCTCCATTTTTGAGCGCTTTGGTTGTTGCTTTGGCCTGCTCTTGGGAGGGCCCCGTAGAGGCAAATCCAGCTCACTAAAGGCAGAATGCCCAAATGGGATATCCCCCGGGATGTCAGCCAAAGATTTATTTGATAAGGATGTGCCCAAATCTGATTCCAGAATTTCCCTGGCACGGGAACCAACGTCTACCGATTTGGCTCTAACGTTGGGACGCTTCGTCCCACTCCTTTTCACGCCGGATCGAGGCTTCTGCTGCGATCCCTGGGGCGGGGTATCAAGGTCTGACATTGATAATTGGGTCGCTTCCTCGACAGCCTTGATCAAGTCATCAATTGTGTGCTTTTTGGGTGCAGCACCGGCTGTTTTGCTTCTCTCGCGCCCAGGTTCTGATCTGGAGTCGGCCATTGGTTTTACCCTGATACCGTCATCCTGAGTTGCAGATGTCGGAGGTTTCATAGGTTTAACTCTGATACCATCATCCTGGGCCGCAGTTGACGAAGGTTTCATAGGTTTAACTCTGATACCGTCATCCGGAGCTGCAGCTGACGATGGTTTCATAGGTTTGACTCGAATGCCATCATCTGGCTGCTTGTTTTGCACCGGAGCAACCCGAATTCCATCGCCGTCGCTTTGCTTGTTTCGTATTGGGCGCACTCGAATCCCATCGTCATCGTCAGTGCTAGGCCTGAGAGGTTTCTTCGCAGTGAGTTCGGTTTCTGTTTCTCCACCATCGCTATCTTCCTCGTCGTCCTCGGAGGAAGTCGACAACTCCGAAGATAATGAGCCTCTACGGCTCCGTGCAGGCGGCGTGACGACTTTTTCGGCCCATGCTTTGACTTTACTTTGGAAAGATGGGTTGGGCACCGCCCGAAATGCAAAGCCGTTTGGAACTCGGGGTGTCGGATTGCTCGGCTTCCTTGGACGCGGCGAGACCTTACGAACTGAAGGTTTCCTAACAACAGAAGGCTTCCTAACCTTTGGCCTGACCCAGTTATCGTCGCTAACGATCCTCTTCTTAGGAGGGGGCAGAGGTGCTGTTTCCGGCTCTTTACCATGGTTGTTATGGACGACTACTTTTTTGGGTGGCCTCTTCTTCTGCCTCATTTTGATTCGTACCCGATCCTCCTCTGTGACACTTTCCACCTCTTCTCCAGCAAACGCAAGCTCCGTTGGCTCCGTGGCCAGATCTTCTGGGTCGGCATCTGCCATGGCGGAGGCATTGGCCTTTTGCCATGCCTTGACCCTGTCATTGACACCACTCGGTTGCTGTATTTTTCGTACCATGTTCTGTTTCATATCATGTCGAATGTCTGATCTGACTGTGCCGGTGCTTTGCCGTCGCTTGCGCTCTGCTTCTAGTCTCGCCGGGGAGGGCCGTCCTAAAAGGAAGTCGTGGAGCAGTGTAGGAGGCTCTGGCTTCTTCGTCGTGTTTGCCCGAGGACGGTTTCCCGCAGCCGCAGCCGCCGTAGGCCTGGGGGCTTCTCCAGGAGTGGCATTGTCGTCTGTCGCTTTGCCATCTTCGGCGATATTAGGGACATCGTTTGAATTCGTAGGGTCGGATGGCGCGCTGCTATCGCTACTGGAATCGGTTGGCGAGGTCATAGTCTATTAATCTGTTCGACATCTACAACATTAATCCCAATGCCACTGCAAAGATGGAAGGCAAAAATAAGATTGGCCAATGCAGCGATCCCAGCATACAGCGTATGGCGTCGGACCTGGTGGCGTGGACGCGAAGCTGGAAGCAGAGCTGCCCAAGATGCCCAAGAGACCCAAGATGCTTCAGCTATTCGCAATGGGTCTTGTCCCAGGGGGGATGGGCTGGTGCGCGAGGGTCACAAGCCGCAAACTGTCACTGCGCTACTCACTTCATTTGAGCAACATTCTATTCGCATCGAGGGTTGGAGATTCTTTGTTCGACGCGGTATCGCGTTGGCCGTTGCACATGACAGCCGAGCTCGACAGCTCGAAGCTTCCAGGCCAGCTGTATCAGCCTCGTGGGTGCCTCTGAGAAAGGCAGAAGGAGAAAATGGAGTAAAGGAGGGAAAAGAAGCGTCGCGAGAAAAGTAGACGGGTTGAAGCTGAGTTGGAGGATACCAACCGGGCGGAATAGGGAGCGCGGGGAGCAAAATGAGCGACAGCGGGAGGACGGAGATGGTGACGTTGACGTCGGGCCACACGACGTGTGCGACTCTGGATGTATGTATGTACAGGTGCGAGGCCGAGTCAATCGCTGTTATGAATTATGATTGCCGGCGCTGCTTATGCTTACGCTGCTTGCCATGGCCGTGGCACCTCTATCGTCCCAGCTTCGAAATTGCTGCTCCAAAGCGCCTGCTGGGTGCCGCAGTAACCAGCGGGGTCGCCTCTAATAACAGCCCGCTGTAAACAATTCGGAACAGCTCGAGCGTCACTGAAAAGCCACTGATGGCGCTGGGAGGGCCGGGCCGTGGCCAATGAGAGGCGGCCCTTGTTTTTCGCAGGACACCACTACGGGCTTTGTGGTTAGGATGCTAACGCCAAATGGGCTGGTGGCTATTTTTGTAGCTGATGGGATCCACGAGCATGATGGTCCGGATCGCTCTGCCTTGATTTGGTCGTTTTTGTTTTCGTTGTTGTTGTTTCTCTTTACTTGAAAATAACTCGGTCTATTCAGATGACGAGATTGATGGCATGGATTTTGGCGCGACATGAGGATCGTTGAACTTTACCACTAGGTTGCGAGATTGCGGTAAATTATCTATCGTGGCCATAAGATTGACACTAGCAGACTTTCAACACCAAGTGCGATAATGAATTTCCATAAAATGAATGGCGCTGGTATATACCCTAAGATGATTTTTTTTTTCCGGAAAACAAACGAATAAAAAAAAACTCTAAAAAAAAAGGAGGGGGGGGGTAGACATTTAGCTCTAAGTTTTCTTTCTCTGGCTGCTGATTGATTGCTGAAAGTGCTAGTAATACTAGTAGTATACATTTTTGCCTTGGGGAGGGTTAAAAATGCTGTGAAAGACCAGCCGTGCACATGTGCAGCTTGATATGCAAGCCACTAATTGGGAAAAGCATTACTACCAACTGCTTTATCACCTTAGGGTGGGTAAAAATGCCGTAAAGCGTAAACTAAGATGACCAATATTACACTTACGCTGCTGTCCAAGAGGCCTCATTACATCTGCCAGAGTACAATTTAGGGTTGAAGAAAATAATATACTTTTGTTGTTCGTGAAAAATTATTACAGCCTTGGGAGCTATTCTTGTAGATGAAGTCATGTTCTACTAGTGCTCTCTGATTCCATGTTTATGCTATCTGAATTGCTCTATATGCATGTAAATACCTGCGCTTGCTCCTAGTTCTTGTTTTACAACCTGATGTAAAAGAGCGTAGCAATGTAGCTGTTTTACCAAACAGCCTACTTAGACAACTCATAGCCAGTATCACCTCTACAAAGGGCAATGCATACTGAAAATAATGTTCAATTAAAAGATGGGCTCCCGATACTTTGCTGCCTCGGGAAGGGTTAAAATTGCTGTCAAGGGGTGGGGTCTACCGACAAAGATATAGCTACTCCGTACAATGACCAAAAATCCCATCAATATATATACATAGTATTATTGCATCAGAATATTACTTGGAACACGAAAGAAGTCAAATCAATATTAACTACAGCCTCTTTGACTTGGATGCACAATTACAGTAGCTACATGAGATAATACGGAAATAGAAAGAGAACATGAGCTTGTGAAGTCTATATATGCAGGGGCTCTCTAACATCTCATAAACCATAAACTCCTAGCCATTATTTAAAAAAAGAAAAAAAAAATACATGGCACAATCAGTTTTTGGTACAGACAAACTAACAACTGCTATTGCTATTCAACAACTTCTTCGCTTTTTGAGACGGCATGGACACACCCAAACTCCACGAAAAATGGCTGCAGAGCGCAACCACCTCCATCAATCATCTGACATGCTCACGTTTCCCAGCCATTCATGCATTTCCTCTTCCTGTCCATCAATTTATGTAAAGATTGAATGATTGCATTTCCCAGCGTTACAACGTCAGGAACCTTTCACAACCCCTCCTTCAACGTCTCATCTCCCCCACATGCACATTCGTAAGAGAGCTCCAACCCCTGGCACAAGTGATCGTGCCAGATAGTCACACGATGTAATCGGACCCCTCCACACTCCAACTCACTCTCTCTCACGCATGCTGTTTCTCTTTCCCATTCTTTCTCCGTACCAACAAAGTCTTTCGATTATTTGTCTCTCCTCCAAACTCAATCCCCCCCATGTACACAAAAATGCCACTTTATCAGATCCTCTCCTCTCACGCCCTCATGCCTCATCCTTCAAATCTCACCTTGAACAAGCACGACATCAAACATCACAAATCATCTCATCATTCCTCACCAATAAGCGCCCCTCTCTCACTCCTTCTCACCATTTTTCTCACCGAACCTCCCGGATCATTTATTCCTGTCTTCTCTCCCTCACAGCCTCTCTCCGCAGCCCGCACGGCTCACTCACGCACCATTCTCTCGCCGTGAACATGCATCTGCATTGCATCCCAAAAGTCCAGCTGATCATCACGGACCCACCGCGATAAACCCCCCCCCATGTCCGCAGCCAATAAAACGCGCAAGGGTGCTGCGATTCAAGTTCCGATGACAGATCACGTCGCAAAAGGGAAAAAAAAATCATGGATGCGAAAAAATCGTACATGGGCGCAAATCATGACCGTATGCGGAGCGGGCATGCAGGTCTCAGTTGAGGCTACCCAGACATTTTCTTAGTGCTACACTGGCTTATCGGCCTTTGGTTTGCGATGGTGGCGATAGCCTTTCGCGCTCTAATCTCTGATGGATGGAATTATCTGCCGGTTATAGCATCTCAATCCGATATGGTGTAGTGGCTAACATCGCTCGCTCTCAACTTCCAGTTGAAGTACCGAGCAGCCCTGGGTTCGATTCCCAGTATCGGAGAGTTTCTTTCTTTTTTGCTTGCTTTTTGCAAGCAAGTTGTACATTTACAGTTTGCGCTCTTCTTCACTTGGACAATATATTTTTGTAAGTGTGAAAGTGTAGAATAATGAGAAGAGTCAATTGGTAGTAAATACGCGTAGCACATAAAAAGTACTAATGATCAAAAAGCCTCCAACTCCATCCAAATCATGCCTCCAGATGGTATATATATGTGTGTAAGTGCAATGAACAAAAATCACGAAAGCCACCTCCGTCCATGTATTAGGTAGTATGTATGCCTTCCTTCCACCGGATGTCCCAGCTCACGATGGTCAAGAATGAACAAGATGCAAAAACAAAACAAAAAAGGACATAGAACCTCCCTCCATAAGATATGCGTCAAAATAGCAATCAAGCCGCCCAAACGTCTCCTGTCAGGATGCTATACCAAGTAGCAAAGAGAGCCAATGTAGAAATCAAAAGAGCCGAGCCTCCGAACCAAAATATGAGTGTGATGAACAAAATGAAAAGGGAAATTCAGACCTCCTTTTAACGCCAACTCCAATGCATGATGGATGATGGTAGATGGTAGATTAAATAATGTAGGATGATGGGATGATGATGATGATGATGATGATGATGATGATACTTCGCATCATTACTGGTTGTCTGGGAGCACGAAGCGCACCCTCTTCTTTGTCTTTGCAGCCGCAATGTCTACGCCCCCGTCGCTCATCAACTCCTCTTCAGTCTCCTCTTCAATGGACCACACGTCGGGACTGGGTTCCCTCCAGAGGTGGTTCTCCCGCACACGAGCTGAAAGGCTCCTGGTCTGCAGGCGGGGAGATGAGCGGTTGTTTGTCCTGCCCCTGCCCCTGCTGCCGGTGGGTGCCGGGAAGGAGTTGGGAGAGAGCAGGGCATTGGTAGTGAGGCCGAAGACGGGCGTCTTTGCTCTGAAGCGAAGGCTCTCCATGGCAAGATCGCGCAGTGGCGAGAGCATCGACGAGGGCGATGCCGGGGAGAAGCGAATGTATTCCTCTTCGTCGTCGTCATCGGTGGTGAGGGCATCCGAGTCGGACTCTGGGGTGGCCGGGCGAATGCTGTCGGGCTTGCGAAGGCCCTCGAGAGAAGAAGGGCTGACGCTGCGGACAGCCTCGCGGGGCTGGCTGGCGTCTTCGATACCAGCGTCAAAGTCCATCATGTCCACGTCCAAGTCCAGGTCCATCATCATCTCATCGTCCTCATCCTCGTCGGGGATGGGAGTGAGGAAATAGGTGAGAGGATTGTCATCAATATCCTCAAGCAGCGGTCGAGGCTCAATGCTAGATCGCTTCTTGATGGACATGTTTGTGGGAGTCAAGCGGATCTTGGTTGGTGGCCAGGATTCTCGGCGAGAGGAGAAGACGGATTCCATGGGCATTGCTGGAATGAAAAAAAAAACAGTTTTGCCTGGGGAAGAGGCAGAGTTTTGAGAAAAGGCGGGATTGCAGGGGTTTTAAATAGGACTCGTAGGCAGACAGAGCCGGCACTAGGTAGGTGTAACAGGACTTTATGTTGATGCCTTCACGCTGCAACCTTATTGGGTGACTCAGACGGTGGGTGAAATTATGAGCAAGCCTCTTGGGATAAGCCCTTATTTATCCACGTGTGATTGGAAGCGATGAGGAAAAGTGACAGAAAATGAGGAAAAAACGAGGGATAGGTGTCAGTGGCTGGGACGGCGCCGCCGACGGGATGATGGTGAACAGCCACGGAGAGCAAAGAGACGAAATCCTTCACAATGGACCAACGAACAACGTTGTCCAGAATATTCAAAAGAAGCCTTGGTGATGACAGCCCAAAAGAAAGCGAGTGAGCCTGGAGTTGAGGCAGCGAGATCAGCCGCAGACTATATATGCAATGCAGGGCAGCGGGTATGCCGACTGGACAAGGTGAGCAACTGAGATATCCCAACCGGGACTAAAACGTCACCAATGCAGCTCATAGTCGCTCATGGTGCTGCTAGTGGTGCCGGTTGGACGGGGGGTGGTGGGCGTGGCCTTGTGAGGCCCAGATGCCCTTTGACGGTCATCAGCAGGCTGGAGATGCGAAGCGCTGCGCCCACGTGAAGGCGGCCTATGGAGGAGGGATGTGTCTGGGGCTGGTCCACAGATGTCCACGGATGGTGTGCGGCCCTATCACATCTCACAAATCGCCGTGAGAGACACCATGTTGAGCTGCTCGCCCGGGTCGAGTCATGAGAGACGCATCAAGGGCAGAGGCTGAAGGCCGTTGCGTTGGTGGTGTGAGGAGAGCCAATATTTGCCGCATGAGGCATGCAGCCCATGGGCCGGTTCGAAGCCATCAACGACAAAAAAACGGTGTGGCCCGAGCTAGAGCATTCCAAGATTTGCGCAGCGTCCAAGTCAGAATATGGAAGAGCTTGAGAGGTTGGGCTGGGCTAAGAAGGCGGCGAATGAGCGGCCCGTGTTGGACAAGCTCCAACGACACGACCAGAAAAAGAACTGACGCGGGGACGACAAAAGAAAAAAGAGGCTTCAGTTTTGCGGGGCGTGTCAAAACAGCAGAGCGTCTCGTAAGCTGAGACTAGGGCACACCACCAGACAAGCCATATGACTCTTTTGGCCAAGATGATGCTCGCGAGAACCGTCCACTTACACGCCGTGGATGCAATCTGCGGCGGGGTCTTGGAGCCCCAGGGTCATGCTGCTCCGAAAGCCGAGCATGAAATTCCATCTGCATGATTTGCATTTCAATCACTCCGATCGAGCTTTTCTTTGCTGGATCGGCCAGGGGCCTGGGCGAATCAAGCTTACATGCTGCTAAAACTAGAAAGACGAAGAGGGGGATAATGGGGGAACAGAAGCAGGGAGAAGGAAAAGAAATGCCCCATCTTTGGTGATGCATGGTTCCTTGCATGATGCACTCACTTGCCGGGAAGGGTGGGCTGCCCGCAACTCAGATTCACGGAAGCATCATCATTTCGCTCGTCTTCCTCTTTTTTTTTTTTCTGCGCAGATGCCGCGTTGTCGATCAAGAGGGCGATCATCCAGCAGATAACGCGGATAAGAAGGGAAGAGGGAGGGTAAAAATGGAAACTTCCGCGGATTATCTGCGCGACAGCCGTGCCGGGCGGGAGCTTCGGCGGGTCTAGAGATGCCTTTGAAGACGAGGTTAGAGCTCGTAATCGTTTACCTCGGGATTGGGGTTTGATATGACGATGCTACTACAACGGCAACTTACAATGTACGTGATGTATTATTAGATGGGCTTCCATTTACGGCCGCCATACCACGCCATTGCCATATCGTACCGTACCGTCCGCAAGGTAGCTATAAAGCCATGGACTAATATTCGCTTGCGCTATGGGCAACTACTGCTGCTAGATCCAGCACCATGGTCAGCCCTTTATCGAGCGGTGGGTCGGCTGATTTGCTCCAAGCCTCTCTCTGCCGCGACAAAAGCGGCCGTCGCTGAGCTGAAGGAAGCCGGCGTCGATGGATTCAAACGTTATCAAACGCCCCGTTCAGCTCGATAATCAATAACTCTTACTCTTAGTGCGGGCAAATGAAGAGAAAAAAAGAGTCATTCACGATTCAAGGATTTGAAACTACTAAATGGAATGGAGGAGCAGTTTATTGAAAAAAAAAGGATAGAAAAAGAGCTGCCACACCCTGATATCCAGCAAAGTTGCCCGGCTTCTCTGGCATGTAACCTCTCCTTTCACTTTTCCCCTCTTATCGCAATGTTTAATTCTGCAGACCGCCGGAGATCACCAAAAATCTCTGACTCTCATGAGACCCCGATGCGAAATGTCGCGGTGTGGTTCTACCCGGTAGTTTGACTTGGTGCCTGGTGCCCCTGCCGAGCACAGAAATTCACTCAACCGAAGGATGAATGGAGAATAAAAAAAAACCCTGTACGTCATAGAAGCTGGGCAAAGAGATCACACCCTTTTGTAGACGTCTGAATAGTTCGATATTCGTTAATATACTGCGTGGTTTTGCAGAGCAGCATGACCAAGACACAGCGCCGCGCCATAAATCAGTGCACTTTATGATCATGCCGAACCTCAAATCTAGTCAATTCCAACTAGTATTTTCACGGAGTAATCGCTCCAGAAACAATCCTGAGACATGTCTAACCACCTCCCCCATTCATTCGCCAACTTGGTTCTCATTGTCTCTGCTCGTCCATCTTTTTTCCTATAATGCGCCAAGAACCCCCCATCGAGCAAGTCGCAGGACCCAGGCACATGATCGGCTCGTTTGATTTTTCTCTCCCCCTCTTCATGTTTGCCCTCTCTCTTATACAGTAGAGTAAACGACCCCTGCTCGACTGCGGCGCTTGCTGCGGCACCCAGCCATTCGAGGGAAAACAATACCGATGACGCCATGTCGGCTTGATCGGAGACCCTGAGCAGCGGGGAGCTCATGCTTGCTGCAGGGTCGCGATTGAGCTTCGTGGATATTCTCCGTGACCCCGACATTCGTCCTGCGATGCGCGGCAGATGCCGACTCGTGGCGGTTGGTGATGGACTTGTACGTATTTGCTCTTGTACCTGCATCGAGAAATGCATCGCTTGAAGCGCCAAATTTACGTTCTCATCTAGGCCTAGAGCCACCAAGTGAAGAAGCAGCACTACTAATACCCACGAGCTGTCCCCTCTCTTCTTGCTCTGAGGCCTCGTTCTATCTCTGCAATCCTAGCCATCGTCGCCCTGCACATACGCAGCATCTCAACCTCAGCCCTGCCAACAACGGGACGGACAACCGAGCTTGCGCGGCGATTGCGTATCCCACCGCCTCAGCCCGCTAGATTCATACCCAGGGAAAGCTCTTATCCTGGCCATGGCAAGAGACTGCACTATCCAAGCACCGTCATGTTAGGAGCTCCGACCGCTAACCGACCCAAGCTCTCTCTCGATGCTCTCTCAGGCACTTGTATGACCTAAGCCACTGCCTTTGCTACGTAATACACCTCCGCGCCACGTGCATCGTCCGTGCGGCCGGCTTCAGATGTGCCGGAGGAACGAGCAGAGGCCACAGAAAAGCTCTTGGCACAGTTTCGTCCAAGCCCGAAAACAGCTCTAGCAAGGCCTGTAGCCTGTGGAGCGCCCCAAGGAGCCTATCAGCGCGCAGAGACGCCGCACGGAATAGGCCATTCATTGTCTTGGCCGGTGGCACAAGCACCAAAGCACAGCACGGCTTTTGCCAATCGAAGCAAGATAAGAGACAAACAAGAAGATGCTGGCCGGCAATAGGTATGTGGTCGGGGTTAATCTCTCCAACCGTCGTACGAGTCGCTCGATGCCGGACGTTCGTAGAGCCAGTAAGCGGTCCGCGCCAAGGACACGGTGCCATGGCATGTCTCTGTTTTTCTTCTCTCCAAAAGCCCAAACCCTTGTCTCCTTGGTCCCCTTGGCTTGCATTTCGCTCGGCCCGCACGGAATTAATAGTCTGTTTTTTGCGACGACGTCGACGACTTTAACGCTTTTGGCTATCTGCTGCCGCGTCAAAGTCAAAGTAAGCCCGCCGGATCCCCGGATTAGCAAGCAAAGAAAAAAAGGACCTCGCTTCCACCGTAGAAACGAGAGAAACAAGAATTCCCGAAGCCCAACCAGGCCATTTCATATATAGACCCAGTGCGCCGCATCGTAGCTTCACCAAAAGCCTCTTTTTTTTCCTCCTCTGCTTTCCCATTGAAATTTCTCACCGTCCCTCGTGGTGGATTCTCGCTCTTCTACCCGCTTCTCTCGACTGCCCTTTTCGGGGTCCTAAAAGCCTCCGAGAACTGCAAGCATCTCAGTCCCCCCCACGTGACGAAGAGTATCGCTCCGATTGATCCCCGGATTCATCCATTTTCACAAGCATTTGAAAAACAGAACAGAGAGAGAGTCACCTGGATAAGAGAAGCTTAAAAGAGCTTCGGTGCCCACCCATTGGTGCGACCTGCGTCCCTTTTTTGCCAGGTCCTCTTTTTGCGTCTCATATATATATACATATATATGGTAAACGCTGGATTTACAGCCAGCCGCCGAGCGTTGCGGTCGTCAATCATGTTTCGATCCATTGTGGGCGGATGCTTGCTGTTCTGCGCCCTGATTGCTTGGAGCGGCACTCTCTTCTACTTGCAGGGCGACTCGCTGACGGCCTGGCTCGACTCGGCCGGCACCCGGAACTCCGGAATCATGTCCATGGCCTACGACGAGCAGCAGCCGGAGCTGGATTACGAGCCCACGCGGGTGGACATCACGACGCTGACGCCGCGGATGCCGCTGCGAATCGTCACCTTCAACGTGCGGTACGCCACGTCCAGTCCGGTCCGGGGCGAGAAGCCGTGGAGCGTGCGAGGCTCCAAGCTGATCAACGAGCTCAACTTCATCACCGCCGGCCACGAAAACGCCTTTCTGACCTTCCAGGAGGTGCTGTACGACCAGCTGCAGGACATCCGCCACGGCCTGGGCCCGTCGTGGGCCTCCATCGGCAGAGGCCGCGACGACGGCGAGAAAAAGGGCGAGTTCTCCCCCGTCTTCTACCGCTCCGACGTCTGGCGCCTCGAGCGCTCCCAGACGCGCTGGCTGAGCGAGACGCCTGAGAAGCCGTCGTACGGCTGGGGCGCCAGCCACCGGCGAGTCGTCGTCATGGGCGAGTTCTCCCACAAGGTCACCGGCACAAAGGTCGTCGTCATGAGCACGCACTTTGACTACCAGCACAAAAAGGCCCGCCTGCACAGCGCCGAGCACCTCCTGCAGTACGCCCGCGACTGGAGCACGGCCAACGACACCTCGGCCGTGCTCATTGGCGGCGACTTCAACAGCACGCCCGATGACGTGGCCTACAAGCTCATGACGGCGCCGGGATCTGGCATGTACGACGTTTCGGATTTGCCCCCCGGAGGAGAAGCACCACGGCAACCGCCTGACGTACACCAGCTTCGGCGAGCCCAACGAGTGGCCACAACGAATCGACTTTCTCTTCATCCAGGAGCCCGTCACTGCTATTGTCAAGACGTTTAGCGTGCTGGAAAACGTCTTTGACGATAGGATCCGCGTGTCTGATCACAGGCCTGTTGTGGCGGACTTGGAAATTGTGGTCGACCCTTCAGCGTGAAAAGGTGAATGATGGGGAAAAAAAAGGGATTTGAAATGTGATGTTTTCTTTTTGTGTGATGACTCAACGTCTCGTTTTTTTGTCGGAGAAATTTAACAAAGATACCCGGAGCGTGCTTTTTGAAGAGGCATAGTCTCCAAGCAAAGGAGTTATGAGCTTTATACCCTCTAACCATGTTTATAAACAACAATAACAATATCAATAAAAAAAATAGTCATGACCACTACTTATTATTCAACAAAGGCTCAACTCTTACCGTGAAAACTACCGGCTGCATATAGCATCTGTATTATGTTCCGAGTTATGCAAGCTGCAGAAAGAATTATGAGACGAGAACATCACCTCGATGAATGGACACGGATTGCTCAGCGTCCACGATTGGCAGCTCACTTGCATTTCATATCCCCATTCCTCAGCATACCGCTACTACTCTGCCATGCCGTCTCTTGCAGCCGTCGCACCCACGCGCGTCGCCTTCACATGTCAGATGGAGAATACCAACCTGCAGCGCATGAACGGCCGTGATGTGTATTCTGCAGCTTTTTTTTTCAAATAGTTTATATGGATCCCCTGGGACTTGCATCATGCACGCGTTTGCTGTTCAGAAGAGGCGGTGAAGAATGCAGGCTGTCTGTATGAATCAAGTTGTTGATCCTTTTGGACGCTTCTCGAGGATTTTGTTTGGATGGTGCAAGTGGATGTATCGTAAATAGGATATGATGAATATGTAACAACCTTCTTTTTTATATGCCTTCACCCGCAGCGTTAACCTGTCTAAGGATCTTTCTTACGTGGCCTGCATGCGATATTTGATTCATGGTCTGTTGCCTGATAATCAGGATAAATCAACATGTCATGAGTCCTTTATAGAGCCCTTGCTGTAAGAAGCGCGGCATAGCAAAGCAGGGAGGTTTGTTTGAAAGCTCCAAGACGACGTTGACGTGTCGCGAAATGTCGGGGTTGACTTCTCTTGCAGAACTCCATAGGCCGCATAATACTACCCTGACAAGAAGAACAGCACTATTGGAAGGAGTTCATGAAAAATGATCCAGTCTGAGGATATCCTTTTTCAGTAGCGGTTAGGTGCTCCCATGGAGTTGAAGCCAAAGGCGTCCGAGTACAGATACGCTGGCAAGGCTTACTGCAGCCAGGATTACAAATATGCAACGCCGTCCCCCTACATTATGAGCTGACTTGACCGGCTGCATGAATGCATGTATGCAATGCACTTCTGCGACGGGAGAGCTGATTCACAAAAAAAATATCACAGAGTAAGGCATCTCACCTCTATATGCGTATAAGCTCACGGGAAACACACGCATTTAGTACACGGCATGATATCCAAGGGAATCTTACATACAGGACACACTCCGTATAAGCTCGCAAAAAAAGAGGTCTAGTAAAATCTCATGCACGGACGACATCTTCCGGCCCCCAAACACCTACCAGACATTACTAAAATACTAATAGAATGACGCCGTCTGTATATTATTCGCTGTGTTCTGAGACAAGGAAGAGAAAAAAAAGCCCATGTCTCTTTTCCTTGTCCGAGGGAAATCTCCACTTCTCTCTGATATGACTCGATGAAGACGGCAAAGGCGTCCATGTAGAAAAATACATTTCATTCTCTCCTTCATTACATCTTTATTCGCTTTAACCCGGTTGGCAATCTCTTAATACTGTGCACCCACTGCTTACTGTGAGACAGCATGAAATATTGGAAAAAAAGACGGGTTCCCGGTATCATCGCCACGCCTGCCACGCATCTCACTTACACGAGAAAATCTTGGAAATATATGATGTGTAACCCTTCCAAATTTGCCACTGGAGAAGGAGGGCCTAGAGCGTTCCCATCTTCTCTCAAAGAGGAAGATACATGCCTTGATCAAGCTACTATACTGTAGCTTAGACGTGATATGAACGAGCTATGTCTGTAGGAGAGAAAAAAAGGGTGGACGGCAAGATTGTGTTGCCTGCCGCGGCTGCCGCCAATCAAAAGAGAGACACTTACCGACCTGACAATCTTTTGGATCACGAGATTCCAAAAAAGGTGCACCACGAGGTAGCGCGATATAGTAATACTGCGCTCAACGTGTGGGAAAGAAAATAAAAGACAACCCTGGTGGGAGAATCCAAGCGATAACCGTTACCCGCATTATAGGTATCATATGGCTTGTGGAGGCCGCAGTAGCTGCTGGCTACAATACAGATATAGTGGAGAAAATGTCTCGCGTGGTCAAGTTTGGATGTAACACTGTTGCATTCCTTTGAGATATCTTATATGAAAGGGAGCAAAAACATCATCACCACGATTCTTGTTGCTGTCAACGAGCGCCCATGACATATCTGGTAGCAAGGCTTGCCGGCTTGTGAATCCACAAATGTGTATGTGCCGGGCGTATCAGCGCTAGCTGCATAGGTGTGCGTAGAGACTGATTTCCAGCGGGCCAAACATTTTGCTTTCATGAGCCAAGCTGAATGTCGAGCACAGAGATGCTGCCGGTATCCTATCCCAAGGTGCTGATGTCGCGGATGGCGCGAGGCACTGCGGGCAAGGCCGGAAGCCGAGATGCAAAAGTCGGGGGCCGGGAGTGGATCCAAGGCCGGACCATCACAGACGAGCTCGGAGCGTGGCATGTCTGGAGTCGTGTATTATGGAATTGCCATCACCATGGGCAGCCTCAACTAGTAGGAGGACTCCATAGCACTCGGAGGACCACTTTGCAGCCGCAGCCCGGCTGTGAGCTGCGGGACAGTCATACATGGCTACAGTATGTAGGACTTGCCGGCAGCCTGGGAAGTGGACACGGATACCTAGAATTGTGGACAAGGGCGTGTGCAGACGGTGGATCATGCAACTTGCCAGATGCTATACTCTAACAAAAGAGTAGTAAGTAATGGCAGCAGTATTCTGTATAATGGACATCTCTTGAGTCATCGGTTGAAAAGCGTTTTGGGGAAAAAAAGATTTCAACTCAACAAGAATATGACTCGGAAGACAAAGACGAGAAAGGGTGTGCTGCTTGCTGCTTAGCCCAGCAGCCGTCGACCTATGAGCAGCCGTAATGCTTGCATGACGGCGAACGGCGACGATTGGGCCTCAATGGCAAATGAGGGGCCGGTGTGAGCTGGCATCAACGGAACATCCGCATCCACATGCGCCCCTCCTTCTGCAACCAGGCAGAGCAGGCCCCCGGACGCTCCTCTCCACGTCTTTACATCAGCAGCTGGGGATCGCCAGCTCTTGGAGACGACATCATCGGCCGTCGCATCGTGAGAAATGGATGCAAGGCGGAACGATGTGGTTGAAGGCTTCTTCTTCTCTCTCCCCCCATTCCCACCGCTCAACGGGCGCTATAAGAGGCCAGGATGGAGAATCATCCTCTTGGTCATCGCCCTTTTGCAGTTGATACCCAACAAAGGCTAAGAAGAGCTTTCCGCCAGGTTGGGCAGAGCAAGGAGACAAAAAAGGGAGGTAGCGTCAGTTGCAATAGGAGCTTGATGGTGGTCGTAGCAAGTCGTCGCAATAAGAAGGCCATAGAGGACGTCGTTGAGGCTGGGAGGTGTACATGTAATGATGCGGACCCCATATTGTGGTCTGCGCTTCTGCCATTGCGACCACGATGAGGCTACGCGTAATACTTGGCGTGTCATTAGTTCCATCGAGGCTGCCACCAGCCAGACCGTATAAGAAAGATTTTTTTTTCTTCAATATTTCTGGGGAAAAAAGACAGCTGGCAGTCCAACTAGACGCTGCTGTCCAACCTTGAGCTGTCCATGGCCCCACGGTGGCGATGTTTAGGATAACATACCGAACGCAAAAAAAGCACAGTTTCAGCCAGACACCGTGTTTCACAATTCACTGATCCAGACGTCGAGAAAAAGACGGGCGATCCAATGTGGCGGGGCGCCATCAACGGGCAGAGACGAGCCGCGCAGCCTGGCCCCGTTCCATCTCCACAGTTGGGCGTGAGTGCTTTTTTTCCCATCTTCCATTCTCGACATCCTATTTGGTAGCGGCTCTTCCCGGAGCAGCTCTTTGGCACTAGAGTTTTTGGTGTTTCCACACGTGCTGAAGTCGGATATGGCAGAGAAATGGAAATGGAAGGTTTCTCGCAGCTTGGGTTGTCATCTCACCATGTCTCTTCCAACCCTTGTCCGCACCGATGGGATTGGTGTTGGGAGCATCGGTGACGTCGTTTCCAGCTGCACGGAGCAAATTTTTTTTTGTCTTGGTTGGGCGCCCCTCCAGGCATGATTCCAACGCTGCGCTCGTCGTCACCATCGTCGGCCAGGATCACAGACTGTTCAGGCGGATGAGAAGCTGCATTGCCGCGCGCAGGTCTCCATCCGTCATTGAGAATAGGCGAGATGGGGATATTTTTATCTGGAGGGTGAAGAATGCTGGAGGGCCTTCTCAGGCGACTGGGATGACCACCCCCCCTTGGTTCGATCAAAGTATGAAGATCCCTGTTCGAACCTCTGCTTCCCACCGCATTGCATCGTCCCGCATTGCTATCTTTGGCGAGCGCTTGCTGCGACAGACAATCATACTGGCAGTGCCCCGTGCAATCTATGTGTTGTTTTCTCTCATGCTTCGTAATGGCAGTACCTGGGTGGTAGGCAGAAGTAGCCGCTCTCTTCAACCGCGCGAAACTCACGATGCTCGCAACTCGCCCGGCATCCCATTCGCCATCGTCCATCGTGCTCGACAGCAAAAGGTGGTGCCGCACCTCCGCCCTCGGCCACTCGTCGAGACGGGGCTAAGCAGCAACTGGAGGGTCAGGCGGTGCCAGCTGCCGATGCACTGTGCAGCGCTGCAGGCCTGAGACTGGCTGACGGCCCACGAAGAGTCGAGACGGCGACGTGAGCTGCGTGCTGTGTGTATCGCGTTGCGGTAGCTCAAACGAAGGAAGCACCGGCTTTCTGGACGGTGGGGAGAGCGTCGTGTGTGGAGAGAGTGGCAGCCCGGCCATTCGGGAGACATCCATGGCCGATACTTGATCCGTAGCGAGCAGAGATCGCGCAAGCACCGCTGTATCTGTACAGTATGTAGCACGGGTTGATGCCTCTTGCAATCAATCAATCAATCAATGACGGCTCGAGCATCTGCAAGATTTGTGAGAGCACATCAGCAGAAGCCGTGAGTGATCTTACATACATGCCTGTGCATGGGGTGAGTCTGCAGGCAGCATCCAGCCGCGCGATATTGTGTCTCGTCGAACAGTAAAAAAAAACACACCACCATCTGCCCAGTGCACCTCTTGTTCAACCAAACGCAATAGTCGCCTCGCCCCTTTGCCCGTCTCGATAATTTCGCTGTTCATTCTTTCTTTTTTACTTCTCAATCTCCCTTTTGCCCGCACAGACCCTGAATACAGAGACAACATTGGAGCTCTCATTCTTCTCTCTGCCCAAGCTCAGCGCTCGGACGCTCTCCCTTGCCATCAGCTGCTGCCAGCATCCGCGCACTCATCAAATCATTCAACTACAGCACAGCAAAACATGGAAAACAGCACAGCACAGTACCACCTGTATTCTGCGCACAGCCGCCAGACAGCCAGCGCATAAACCCCCTAGAGCACGCCCCCTCCGCCCCTCTAGGCCCCTCCCTAGCGCACCCCCTCCCCCCCGCTCCATGCCACACAACCTGAACCTTCGCACCCCTCAACTCCCGCCCTCGTAGCGCTGCTCTGGCTGCCCTGCACACACTTCTGGCCATTGGATCAGCGACAACGGGCGATTAAAACCTCGCTGCTGCGCTGTCAGTTGGGTCTGCATCCTGTCAACAAAGCGCCGTCCTCCAGTCATTTTGCTGCAGCTGCTGCAGGTTGGGAAAAATAAAATTTTGCTGCGTGGTGTCATCCTTTATTATCCTGCGCTGCCCATCGCTCTGAGAGGAGGGGCTCGTCTTGCACTCATACTCATTCACACCACATCTCACTCACCCGCGCTCCGGCTCTGTTCTGCTTCATACAGTATCAATCATACACCATCCGCTCCATTTCAGACACCGCATTGCTAGCATCGATATTTGTGCTCCGAGCGCTGATCCGACACGAGACCGGCTGTACGCCCGATTGAACTAGCACCCCATCGCTGCCTAAGACCCAGACGGCCGCTCTTAACGGCGACTGAACGGCGACTGAACAAACCAGATTCC